>NW_028270185.1:47751072-48051072 GCF_037043375.1 Chiloscyllium plagiosum
TAGACTCTAAAGCTCCTGGTTATGTATATTTAAATACACAGCACAGAGTCAGTGCCCGAAAATGACCAGACTCTATATCTCCTTGTTATGTGTATTAAACAAGGCAGCACAGAGTCAGTGCCCTAAACTGTGGAGAATTTAAATCTCTTGGATATGTATGTTTATATAACCATCCAGCACAGATTTTGTGCCATAGACGTAGGAGAATCTGCATTTCGTGGTTATATATATTTAAACAAACAGCACCAAGTCAGTGCCCTTGACTGAGGAGATGCTAAATATCCTGGTTATATATATTTATTTAACTAACCAGCAAAAAGTCAGTGCCCAAAAGTGAGAAGACTCTAAATCTCCTGGTTATATATATTTAACCAGCCGACGCAGAGTCAGTGCGCAAAAATTTGGAGACTCTAAATCTCATGGTTATACGTATTTTTTTAACAAGCCAACCCAGAGTCAGTGCTCCAAACAGAGGAGACTATAAATATCCTGGTCATATTTTTTTTAAATCCGCCAGCCTGCAGTCAGTGCCCTCACCTGAGGAGACTCTAAATCTCCTGGTTATATATATTTATTTAAATCACCAGCACAATGTCAGTGCCCTAAATTGTGGAGAATTATAATCTCCTGGACATACATGTTTATTTAACCATCCAGCACAGAGTCAGTGCTCTTGACTGAGGAGAATCAGAATCCCGTGGTTTTACATATTTATTTAACTAGACAGTAGAAAATCAGTGCCCTGAACTAAGGAGACTCTAAATCACCTAGTTATATCTATTTTTTTAACCACCCGCCCCAGAGTCAGTGCCACAAACTGAGGAGAGTCTAAATATCCTGGTTATACAAATTTGAACCAGACACCACACAGTCAGTGCCCTAAACTGAGGAGACCCAAAACGTCCTAATTATATACAATTAACCAGCCAGCACAGTCAGTGCCCCAAACTGAAGAGACTCTAAATCTCCTGGTTATGTATATTTGAATACGCAGCACAGAGTCAGTGCCATAGAATGAGCAGACTCTTAATCTCCTGTTTATGTTTCTGTATTTAACCAGCCAGCACAGTCAATGCCCTAAACATTCTCTAAATCTCCTGTTTATATGTATTTATTTAACTTGCCAGCACAGTCTCAATGCCTTGTAATGAGCAGACTCGAAATGTTTGGTGATATTTATTGTTCCAGCCAGCACAGAGTCAGTGCCCTAGACTGAGAACATTCTGAATCTCCTAGTTAGATTTGCTTATTAAACGCACAGTCAGTGGCCGAAACTAGAGACTCTAAATCTCCTGGTTGTATCCATTTATTTAACCAGCCAGCACAGAGTCTGTGCCCGAAACTGAGGAGACTCTAAATCTCCTGGTTATATATAATTAACCAGCCAGCACAGTCTCAATGCCTTGTAATGAGCAGACTCGAAATTTATTTAACCAGCCAGCACAGAGTCAGTGCCTTAACTGTGTAGACGCTAAATCGCCTGGTTATATGTATTTAAACGGACAGCACAGTCAGTTCCTTGAAATGAGGAGACTCTAAATCTCCTGATAATCAATCAGCCAGCACAGAGTCAGTGCCTTGAAATGAGGAGACTCTAAAACTCCTGGTAATTTATGAGTCTTTATCCATCCAGCACAGAATCAGTACCCTAAACTGAGGAGACTCTAAATTTCTGGTTATATATATTTAATTAGGCAGCACACAGACAGTGCCATCTACTGAGGTCACTCTGAATCTCCTGTTGTTTTGAAATTAGTCAGCCAGCATAAAGTCAGTGCTGACTCTGTGTTGGCTGGTTAAATAAATATATGTAACCAGGAAATATAGAGTCTGCTCATTTTAGGGTTCAGAAAATGTGCTGGCTGTGCCCATAACTGAATAGACTCTAAATCTCCTGAGTATGTATGTGTTAGTACACAGCACAGAGTCAGTGCCCGAAAATTAGCAGACTTTAACTCTCCTGGTTATATGTATTAAAAAAGCCAGCACAGAGTCAGTGCCCTAAATTGAACATAATTTAAATCTCCTGGTTACATGCAGATATTTAACCAGCCAGCACAGAGTCAGTGACCTAAAGTGAGGATTCTCTACATCCCCTGGTTATGTATATTGACCCAACCAGCCCAGAGTCAGTGCTCGAACCTGAGGAAATGCTAAATATCCTGGATACATGTATTTAAACAGGCAGCAAAAAGGCGGTGTCCGAAACGGAGGAGACTCGAACTCTCTCTCTCTCTCTCGCTCTCGCTCGCGCTCGCGCTCTCGCTCTCGCTCTCTCTCGCGCTCTCTCTCTCTCGCGCTCTCTCTCTCTCTCGCGCTCTCTCGCGCTCTCTCTCTCTCGCGCTCTCTCTCTCTCGCGCTCTCTCTCTCTCGCTCTCTCTCTCTCTCTCTCTCTCTCTCGCGCTCTCTCTCTCTCTCTCTCTCGCGCGCTCTCTCTCTCGCTCTCTCTCGCGCTCTCTCTCGCTTTCTCTCGCGCTCTCTCTCGCTCTCTCTCTCTCTCTCTAAAAATCTCCTGGATATATATATTTATTTAATCAGCCAGACCTGAGAGAGTGCCCAAAACAGAGGAGACGCTAAATATACTGGTTTTATATATTTAACCAGAAGGCACAATGTCAGTGCCCTAAACTCTACAGGTTCTAAATCTCCTGGTTATATGTATTCATTTAACCAGCCAGCCCAGAGTCAGTGCCCCAAACTGTAGAAACTGTAAATATCCTGGTTATAAAAGTTTTAACCAGCCACCACACAGTCAGTGCCTTAAAATGAGGAGTCTCTACATCTCCAGGTTATATTTAATTAACCATCTCGCACAAGTCGGGACCTAAAAATGAGCTCCTGTGAGGAGGTTGAGCAATTCATCAACTTCACCAAAACATTCCACCCTGGCCTTAAATTTACCTGGACCATCTCTGACATTTCCCTCCCCTTCCTGGACCTCTCCATCTCCATTAATGACGACCGACTTGACACTGACATTTTTTACAAACCCAGCGACTCCCATAGCTACCTGGATTACATCTCTTCCCACCCTACCTCTTGCAAAAATGCCATCCAGTATTCCCAATTCCTCGACCTCCGCTGTATCTGCTCCCAGAAGGACCAGTTCCACCATAGAACACACCAGATGGTCTCCTTCTTTAGAGACCGCAATTTCTCTTCCCTCGTGGTTAAAGATGCCCTCCAACGTATCTCGTCCACATCCCATACCTCCTCCCTCAGGCCCCACCCCTCCAACCGTAACAAGGACAGAACACCCCTGGTGCTCACCTTCCACCCTACCAACCTTCATATAAACCAAATCATCCGCCGACATTTCAGCCAACTCCAAAAAGACCCCACCACCAAGGATATATTTCCCTCACCACCCCTTTGCGCCTTCGGCAAAGACCGTTCCCTCCGTAACTACCTGGTCAGGTGCACGCCCCCCTCCCATCCTGGCACCTCCCCTGCCACCGCAAGAATTGTAAAACCTGCGCCCACACCTCCTCCCTCACCTCTATCCAAGCCACTAAAGGAGCCTTCCACATCCACCAAAGTTTTACTTGCACATACACTATATCATTTATTGTATCCGTTGCTCCCAATGTGGTCTCCTCTACATTTGGGAGACTGGGCGCCTCCTAGCAGAGCGCTTTATGGAACATCTCCGGGACACCCGTACCAATCAACCAACCGCCCTGTGGCCCAACATTTCAACTCCCCCTCCCACTCTGCCGAGGACATGGAGGTCCTGGGCCTCCTTCACCGCACCTCCCTCACCATCAGACGCCTGGAGGAAGAACGCCTCATCTTCCGCTTCGGAACACTTCAACCCCAAGGCATCAAAGTGGACTTCAAACAGTTTCCTCATTTCCCCTTCCCCCACCTCACCCTAGTTCCACACTTCCAGCTCAGCACTGTCCCCATGTGTTCCGGACTTGTCCTACCTGCCTATCTCTTTTTCCACCTATCCACTCCACCCTCTCCTCGCTGACCTATCACCTTCATCCCCTCCCGCACTCACCCATTGTACTCTATGCTACTTTCTCCCCACCCCCACCCACCTCTAGTTTATCTCTCCACTCTTCAGTCTCACTGCTTTTAATCCCGATGAAGGGTTTTTGCCCGAAACGTCGATTTTGCTGCTCCTTGGAGGCTGCCTGAACTGCTGTGCTCTTCCAGCACCGCTGATCCAGAATCCACCCCTGTGTTCTCTGTCTATACCATGATGTTTAGATTGATTCTAATCTAAAAAGTGAGATAATGGAGTTTTACATAAATTCATGCGGCAAGACGTGTCTGATTGAGGACATGGATACCACTATTACACATTGGATCACATCCCACCTGTTGCCTGGCAGGTGCTCATGTGACTCAGCCAACTTTTTGTCTATCTTATACGTTGCAGGCAAGAATGCCTGGAGGCATGGTACATTGGGGAAACCGAGCAAAGGCTACGACAACAGATGAATGGGCACCGCACAACAGGAGGGTTCCCTCCCAGTTGGGGAACACTTTAGCGGTCCAGGGCATTCAGCCTCGGACCTTCGGGTGACCATCCTCCAAGGTGGACTTTGGGACAGGCAGAAGAGAAAAGTGTCCGAGCAGAGGCTGATAGTTCAGTTCGGTACCCATAGGGAGGGCCTCAACCGGGACCTTGGGTTCATGTCACATTACAGGAGATCACCATTGCACGAGACACACACACACACACACACACACAGATATGTCTACACGCACACACACACGGACACAGGTACATACAGACGCGCACACAGACACTCACGCACAGCTTTATAGACACGCACACTCCCACACTCACACATGCACCCCCTCACAGACTTAAGACACTCCGCACTCACTACACACACAGACACACACACACACACACTTTCTCACACTCACAACCCCCACCCCAGACAGACACACCCACACAGATAGACAAAGACCCACATGCACACAGATATTTTGTGGGTGAATTTGTACTTGCATGCAGTTTTTGTACTTTGCTCAAAAACTGCATTCATTCATGTAGAAATCTTGAGCTCAAAAACTGTATGAATTTATGTGAAAATTACTCCCTCTATTCTCTGCCCGTCTGCCTCATGACTTTTTAAAATTCTGTAAGGCCATTCCTCAGCCCTGAAGCCCCAGGGAAAACTGTCGAAGCCTATTCAGCTTCGTGCTATTGCCCAAATAGTGCAAACCTTGCAAACCCTTTCAAATACTTTCTAAATTGCACCACGTTCGTTACTGAATGCACGATCTGTTAGTGCTGAAGTGAAGCGACGCTGAAACATTAGTAATGACAATTTTGAGCGCTCTTTGCCTGTAGGGTAGCGTGGCCGAGTCGTTTAAGGCGCTGGATTTAAGCTCCAGTCTCTATCGAGTCGTGGGTTCGAATCTCACCGCTACCAAGATTGCAGCTGCTCTTCTGCAGGCAGAGGAACTTAGCAGGCCCTGTATATTTGCGTTTGCAGCCGGTCAGGCCTCTAATCCAGACTGACTCTGAAAACTGTGGGACACTTTGCTGTCGGAAGCCCCCTCATCTGCACTGCTTTACGATGAATATGTGGAAACGTTTGGCTGCAAGTTTCTGTGTCTCAAATAGTCAGCACGTTTGGCTGCAAGTTTGGTTGTTCGAGCCTGCCCTTCGCACCGAGCCTCAATGATTTCAGTTCAAGCATTGAGACCAACCATGTACCGACACTGCAACCACGAGAACTCAGCAGAGTCCGCAGCTGGATGTGGCCCCAATCTCTCCAAGGCCCCGCTGCCAACAGAGAGCGGCTACTGCAGCTTCAAACACCGGCTTCCTGCTCAGCCCTGGGACACAGCACATGGAAAATTCTTCCCCAGGAACGGCTCTTCCCGTGTGAGAGGGACAACAATTCTACTTTAAATTGAGAATGGCTTCAGAAGATTGTTCCTGTCCTTTGAGTGTTTCATAAACAAAACTCCTGTCTCGCAAATAAGAAGTGGGGAAAGTTGTTCGCAGGAAGGATAGAGAAAGTGCTGATTGTGAGGACTCTGTCTCGGCAGCAGGTGGGATTCCTTACACCCGAAACAGGAATGATTGCGTTTCCTTAGGAAATTTCCCAATTGATTTAACGTCTGCCAGAGTGATTGGGAATCATTCCGGCCACCTAAAGATGAGGATAAAAATATGAAAATATTTATATTGAATCTTAAATCCAGAGACAAGTGCTAAATAGATAATAATGTTCTGAATGAATACTAGCTGAGAAATGGAATTTGTGGATGATGACATTTGTGATTGGGAGGAATGAACTGGATCCTTGCAAATTGCAATGCCAGGTGAAATATGCTCAGTATGAAATGACACACTAATTAATCGTGAGCCAGGCCCAGCTACTTTAGTCGGTACAGCATGAGATGCTTAATCTCAGGGCCGTAGGTTCAAGCCTCACGATGGGCCCTTTCACTCCTTTAAAGAAATCCAGCCCTCTGCTCCACTTGCAGGATTGCAACCCAGTGCAGGGGTCGTTTTTGACAAGTGGATCTGACTGTGTTCGGCCGCATTCTGAATGAAAGCTGTCTCCACTTTCCTGGAAGTGCCAGAGACAAGTTTATCAGTGCGGCCGAATATACGATGAATTGTGTCTCTTTCAAAACGTCAGGTTCCACTCCAAACGTCCACCAAACAGAGTGCTCAGAGACACAGAACGCGAATGTCTACTTGTTGGGGGGACGGGGTCTGACAGTGACTGCTCAATGTCAAATGGTCCTGAACCAAAATGAAGTGATTCAGACCGTTCTGACGGAAACCGAGGGGAACTCGCCTGAACGTTTCACAATTCACACGGAAAATGATCTTGTGTGCTCATGGGGGTTCACGGAATGGACAGTTTATTGTCAGTAACAGGGGTGGGGGTGGGGCAGGATTGTGAGGTTTCACAGTGGGACAGAAGTGATCTGGGTGAACGGGTACGTCTCACATCCCCAGAGCATGGAAGAGCTGATTGGTCCAAGATCACTACCATCTTCTGTTTCGGAACCAACAAATGAAATTGCTGAAAATCACAGCAGGTCTGCTCGCATTTTGGAAAGGAAAAGTGTTAAGACTTCGGGACTCGTGACATTTCTTTTTGCATGTCCATCTCCCTCTGGATTTGTACAGTCTTCCTTTTTATTGACTATCTTCTGACTTCCAACTTTATTCTCTTGTATTTTATTTTCCTCTCCAACCATGTTCCCAGCCTTTAAATTTGTATCAGATCTGTCCCATCTCTCACTTTGCTCATTTATGACCGAAGAACTTGGAAATGAGCAATTAACTCTGTTTCTATTTCCTTAGATACCAGATGACCAGAGACCAGAATGTATAGGATGACGGTTAGAGCTTTCAGCCCATAGTCTGCTCTGCCATTCGATCATGGGTAATATCGCTCTCAATCCCATTCTCCAGTCTTCTCCCTGTAAAACTCATTCCCCCTGAATTTAGGACCCAGTCTTTTTCCCAGACTGGGTCTTCATCCGCCCCAAACCCCTCCTCATCTGCTGGCGGCTGTTACACCGTGTCTCTGGGTGATCGCGCTGAGTTTCAGTCCCGCACGGCAAACCCAATCTGTTCTGAACAACGCAATCACCGCTGGGGGGCAGCTCGATCAGGTCTCTGGCCCCACTGTGTTTGTGCGGGGGAGCAGTTATCACCTTCACCTCCCATGGGAAGGATCGGTCCTTCAAATATCCGGGCAGTAAAAACGATTGGCTTGTGTGTCAACATAGATGAAGGTAATTGCTTTCTGACCTGCTCAGTAAACCTTACTCTGTATGTCCCTGCCCATTCCTGCCGTTGTCGTCAAAGGGAATGCAAGTCCAATTAATTGCCGTGTACGGTTTTATTCGATACACATTCTTCCTTGTTCAGAATATAGGTGGATGTTTCCAGCACAGATAATTACTATTTTCAAGAATGCAGTCGGCGGGCCCTGATACATTTCTGGAGAGTAGAAGCATCAGTTTCTGCAGAAAATGGCCTCGTTCAGAACTGAGCAGAAATATTGTTGTTCCCGCTTTAAGGGCGACAGTTTTCCAGATGGTGATCGATGGGGCTTTATTGCAGCCTCATCAGCAAACCTTGTTTTGCATTTACTCGCCCATCACTACTCTAGTGGTGAATAGAAGTATCATTCCAAATAACTGCTGCGTGAATTTCTTTTCAAATGTCACTGCGCTGTGGCTGTGAATATGTGGCGATGTCTACAGCCCTGCTGGCCATCCTGTTTAAGAGTGCAGTTATGAACATTCCTCTGTCTCAGCGCTGCAAGGAAAATTGCCCGCGCCTATTCAGCCTCGCCCTACATTCCAAACTCGGCAAACCTGGCAACTTGTTTGTCAGTATTTCCTGAGCATTTTCACGTGATATCCTTTTTTTTTAAATCATGTTAATAACCCTGGCCAACATTGGTCTATTCGGAACGGAAATGTCAGTGATAGATAAAGAGCAGCTGGCTCGGTGGCTCGGTTGTGACAGCGTTGTTCCATTTGGGTCACACCCGAAACATCTCTAGTTCAAACCAGGCAGGAGCGACTTTGTTCCCTTGGGACAAGTGGATTGGTGGGAATGGAGCGTTCCTGCTGGTTGTTCTCATCAGCAAACCTGGCTTTGAATTTGCTAGCCCACATCTGCTGCCATGTTGAAAAGGAATACCATTCCGATTAATTGCTGTGTCAAACTTCGTTCAGTTTCTCTCCTCGGATAAAGTGAGGGCTGGAGATGATGAAACGCTCCGAAAACAAACGGCGGTTCTCCTGCTGCTCGGATGCTGCCTGACCGGATGTGCTTTTCCAGCACCACACTCTCAACTAAGTTTCTCTCCTCCTGGGTCGACAATATGATTCGAAT
The DNA here is from genome assembly GCF_037043375.1 of Chiloscyllium plagiosum. Lineage (NCBI taxonomy): Eukaryota > Metazoa > Chordata > Chondrichthyes > Orectolobiformes > Hemiscylliidae > Chiloscyllium > Chiloscyllium plagiosum. The sequence continues at coordinate 47,759,924 of NW_028270185.1, forward strand.
TGTAGATCTTCTCCCGCCGTCCATTTTAAGGGTACAGTTGCCAGCACTGATCCTTTCTGCACCAAAACTATCGCATTTGCTTTACATGTGAAGGCATCCTCGTTCAGTGACAAGGTAAGCTCTCATTTGCTCGGGTCACAGCGAACATTGGTTACCTGATGTCATCTCTGTCAAATGTATCCCAAAGTAGGCTCTGAAACGCCTCATTGGGACCCGAGCATTTCTAAACCTGCGTGAACCAAAACCAGAAAACCTCAGTCATGATTTGGAGCAGTTCACATATTCGAGTGTCCAAGCAGAAGGCTTGGTTACCGCTCATTCAGTCAACAACAGGAATGAGAAGATTTACATCCTCAGATGAACTGCTTGACTCATGCTCTCATACAGTCACTAATTCAGTTTTCTGGATAAATGTAAGGGCGTCTTCTGCCTTCCCTTGTAGTCTAGTAGCCAGCCTTTGGCGCTCTCGCCGCCGTGACACCGGTTCTATTCCCGGTCAAGGAATGCGTGCTTTATTCTGCACACACATCGTGGTAAGAATATTTCTGACCACTTTTCCAAAGTTGGCAGAACATCGGTTTTAAAGTTGAACAGAAAACCAAGAGATGCAGATGTTGGAAATCTGAACCAAAAACAAGAATTGACGTGCAAACTGAATAGTCCTGGCAACATCTGTGGAGAGAAACAGAGACAATGACACACAACGACAGAACCAGATTAGTTCTTCATTTCTAGACCACAATGCCGCGATAATGATCAGTTTTATCTGTCGAATGGGGATTGTTATCAAAATCTTTTATTTTTTGCCAGTTAGCCGCCATGTCGACCCGAGATCTGATTCGTTCAGTGTCTACGTCCAGATAGGCCTCTAATTTCCTGTCTCTATCTCTGTGTATCTACCTCACCCTTTTCATATTCGTTGACCCTTTTTTTGCCAATATCCCTCATTTCCCATTCCTACCCTATGAAAAGCCAGACGTTCGGGGATAGTTTGAGAATGGAGCTGCTGAGAGGTTTTCTGGAACCTGGCAGGAGACTGCACAACATGGCTCACATTTTACGGATAATACGTCTGGCACTTGGATGTGATACAAGGGGCCATTTCTTCCTCAAAACATTGTAACCCTTTCGAAATTAAAGTTGCATTTCTTATCCAAATGAAAATAAACTAACTATAGGAGAACGTGGAATCATTAATGATGCTGTAAAATGAATGAATGGCGACAGCAGAGAATGAGGATGATCCACTCGTGGTTTCTGTGCTATGACCACAACATTCCACGGCCTTTCTGCAGTGTTTCCTGCCTCACCTCGTTATTCCCACCAAACTTGGAATGAAGGAGGGAGAATAAAATTGGGGGAGAAGAAGGAGTGCTATTGGAACAGCAGTAAGAAACTCTAGGTTGGTGTATTGGTTAGGAAGGACAACATACACTGCTGGAACTAAACCAGGAAAAAGGAGTGGGTTTGCCAAACCATAACAGGCTCGAACTCAGGCAGGATGCTGAGTCGCTTCATCAGCAACACGATACTTTATAAAAGGTGAACCTCCGAGCTTTCAATACAACAAGCGGGCGCAACTGCGATTGGACCCTATGGTCAGCTGCTTACCAAGGAGGGGTTTTAAATAACTAAGCAACGTCCATATGTGCAGTTCATTAACCACATGACCACATGAACTCGGAAATACATTTCTGTATCAATATTACTCAGTGTGATTTGCAATCAAACACCTCTTTTGCAAAACCAGACATTTCACGATTTATCGTTCTTCAATGCAAAGGCACATAAAAGGGCAATCTTCTCTTGCATTGGTTTCAAACAGATATTTGTATATGTTTAAGCTGACAGGACAAAGGGAACATTTTTCATCCTCTTGGGGCGTATTGACGGCTTTCATACACACAGAGGGAATTTCACACGAAGAGGAACAGTGTCATTGCCATGAATTGACCAGGAATGGTGTGTGAGCCAATGTAAACAGTTTGCTGTAAAGGCTAAACCATTAGCAGTGACACTGAGCCTTGCACCACCAGATGCAGACTCACTTCCTGCCTCATGCCTCCCAGTCATCATTGTCATTCACGTCAATTTCACTTCCCTGCTCCACTTCCAAACTTACTACCGATTGGAACCTACCACATTTAGGAACGCATTCCTGGAATAAAGATATCACTCAATGCAATAGGACTCGCTGTCCATCCCTAAATCCCCCAGAGATGGAGGAGATGAGTTGCTCTTGTGAACCATTGAACTCCTTCACACGGAGGTACAGCCATTATGGTGCAAGTGCGGGAGTTCCTGGATTTACACCCAGAGACACTGAAGGAACACAACATATTTCCAACTCAGGAAGGTGAGATGATTGGAGGGAGATTTGAAGGGGTCACTATCGTATCTGTCCGCTGTCATTGTCCTTCTACATGGTTCAAGCAATCACTGGGCTGATTCTGGAGGGATCCCGGTATGTCTTCTGTGTGAAACGAGGAAAGCGTTTTCAGTCAGACAATTCACATGAAGAGAATTAAACCTTCATTCCCTGAATTGGAACTATATCCATTTCTGGACGATACAAACTTTGACTCCTCAGCACGGGCCCCCGGTAATGCTGATAGTATCCAAAGCAACCTGAATTGTACACACCCTTGTGCCAGTCCATCCCTTCATAACCACCTTCGGCAACAACGTTTCTCTCTTCAATTTTGCAAACGCTTCATATGATCGCCTTGGGTTTCAAAGTAAAGAAAGTGGAGCTGTGGTGATCTGATGTTGGTCAGTAGGTGCAATGCAGGAATGTACAGAACAGGTTTTGATGCGTGAGATTGCACTGAAGGGATTCCACCACTAAAAGGCGCTGTTCATCTCGTCTGATTCTCCATCGCGGGATTCAAATCAACAGAGGTTTCTCTCTGGACTGGCTCAGGGTCTTGACTGGAAAAGGTCATGACGCAAGGTATGAAAAGATATTTCACTGGAGTGAATAAAAAAATCGCAGACTGACTGTGAATAAAATGATGGCAACTTCCAGCAGAGGCTCAGGCGACCCGGAAGCAGGTACCTGAGGGCAAATATGTTGCCTTGGCTATTGAAAGACATTGTTTCACGAAGTGGGACATCCGATGTGAAACAGTGACGATAATTATTTTTACTGATTGTTCACCTTGTGAATACTGTTTACCCCGATGTCCATGTTTCCATTTCATATCGACTACCTGTCGTACCTCCAGCTGCCGTTGGGCCAGTGACGTAATGGATAATGCCTCTGACTTTTGGTGGTTCGAATCCTTCCTGATTTGTGTGCAATGTACTGCAGGGATTGGATATGGGTCTCGAATTTGGTAGTAATGCACCTCAATGTGCGACAGATTTTCAGGAGCTGCAGACTTTGGATCAGTGTGTTTTCAAATGTGAAAGTTGCATGTGAGGCAATTGTCCATTTTAAATTCCAGCTCAACGCAACGTCTCTCATTGTCTGTAAAACTGACTTTAGTTGCGCCTAAAGCTGCCTTTTGTCGGAAAAACCTCTGTGTGTGTGTGTGTGTGTGTGTGTGTGTGTATATAGGTGGGGTGTAGGGGGCGGGGTGGGGCTTGGTCTTAAGTCGGTGGAGAGCGGTACTGAATCACAAGGAGCTGGTATAATCCTGAAAACTCTGCCCTCCTCCCCCCATCTCCGGGCACGTGTGTCTGTGACTCACTCTATGGATGAAAATGTGAATGGGTTGCTCGAGGGGATTTCACTTCAGTATGACGGTATATAACTCACTCCCATTGTTGTCTCGTTTAAGATCGCAGGGATAATCTTTTTCTGAATTTTACGGTGAAAACAACAGAACACACAAAGTATCCTGTCAAAGCTGGACACTGGATCGAAAACAGACGGCTATCTGATGAGCCATACTGCACGATAGGCCGAATGGTATTTTCCTATTGTGTTAAAAAAACCTGGAAGACAACGAGAAACTAATGTGCAGCGAAAATGAACCAAAATAAAATGCATAAGTGGTTTCATTGAGAATAAATGCGACAGCTTCTGTTGCTTTCCCTTTTAATCTCACGGTTAGGAGTTGGTGCATTTTCTGAGGGGGAAAGGGTGATTCCTGGTCAGGGAATGGGCGATGCGTTCTGCAAAGATATCTTGCTAACAGTATTTCTGACCGATTTGCTGAAGCCGTCAGGTCATTGGTTTTGTCTCAAACGTTGTTAAGAATAATATGAAACAAAGGATTGCAGATGTTTGAAATCGGAACCAAAACCAAGGTTTGATAGAAAAACTTAGTACGACAGTGAGAGAAACAGAGTTAATGCTTCATATCGGCGGAGCGAGGTTACTTAGACATTTCTGTATTATACTTTTGGTAAAATTATCAGTTTTCCCTGTCAGGATATTTACCAAAATCTTTCTTTAGCTTACAACCATCAATGTTGAAAGTTCAAAATGACTTTGTTGGCTGTAAGAATCCTTCCGTTGCTCGGAGATGGTGAAAGGCTGTGCTTAATAGTTACCTTTTTTTATTATTTGTTTCTGTAAGTCAGCAGCCATGTCGATTGGAGAATTGGTTCTTTCAGTATCTCCGTCAATCTGCGTCTCCATATTTCTTTCTTTCTCTGTGCATGCACCTGACCCTCTTTCACATTCTCGGACTCTCGGTCTGCCCATATTCCTCATTTCCCATTTCTGCTCTTTGAAAAGTCTGACATTCGGAGACAAATTGAGAGTGGACCAGCTAACAGGCTTTCTGCCCTCTCGGTAGCATGTGTGGGATTAGGCTCACATTCTCCGAATAAAGTTCCCTAAACTTATGCCTGAGGTGAGGAGTCATTCCTTCCTCCAAATATTATGATCCTTTCGAGTTCTAAATAGAATTCATAATCCACAAGAAAAGAAACCGCACTCACAGTGCGAACCACAACGACAGGAGTGCAATGAAGTATTTCCTGTTGCTGTGGAATGAATGAATGTTGACAGCAGAGAATTAGGGTGAACAGCATTGGTGTCTGCGCCATCACTGCAACATTCCCCGGCAAACCTGCCATGTCTCCTAGCCCACCTCGTTATTCCCAACAAACTGGAAATGAACGAGGCGTAATAAAGGAGGAGTACAAGCAGAAGTTCTTGTCAAACGCAGGAAGGAAACTCCAGATTGAATTAATAGCTCGGAAGAAACAATATCCACTGGAGGAACTAAACCAGGGAACAGACGAGGGTCGAAACTGAAAACGTGTTGCTGGAAAAGCGCAGCAGGTCAGGCAGCATCCAAGGAGCAGGTGAATCGACGTTTCGGGCATGAGCCCTTCTTCAGGCCCTTCTTATTCCTGAAGAAGGGCTCATGCCCAAAACGTCGATTCTCCTGCTCCTTGCATGCTGCCTGACCTGTTGCGCTTTTCCAGCAACACATTTTCAGCTCTGGTCTCCAGCATCTTCAGTACTCACTTTCTCCTATCAGACGAGGGTCACCAAAACAGGCTGAGGCTCAAACAGGACGCATGGTTGACTGACGGGCAAAACTGACTTGGGAGATTTTGAAACAACCATGCATTTGGTAAAATACACAGGCACAACTACGATGTGAAATCTTGGTGGGTTGTTTATGATGTCGGCAAGTGAACAAACTGAGTCACGGCACCACACCACATGTGGTTTTTTTCATCCCAGTTCCTTAACCAATTGATAACAGTAACCCGGAATTGTGTTTGCTGTATTAATGTTGCTCAGTGAGAATTGCATTCAACCCCCACTTTTGCGAAGACAGTTAATAGCTGAACTTTCTGCACTGAAATTGTACAGAAACATACAATCTCCTCTTCCACTGGCTTCAAACTGATATGTTCAACTGTTTAAACTGAGAGGATAAGGAGAATGTACTCATCATCTCGGGGTCCATTAACTCTGTTAATATACACAGGGAACCTCACAAAAAGAGGAACAGGGTCATTATGCTAAACTGACCTGAACTGCGTGTGAGTTAGTGTAAACAATATGTAATAAAGATTTGGAGTTGCCAGTGTTAGACTGGGGTGGACAAAGTTAAATAATCACACAACATCAGGTTATAGTCCAACAGGCTTATTTGATAGTACTAGCTTTTGGAGCGCTGTACCTTCATCAGGTGGTTGTGGAGCCTAACATCATAAGACAGAGAATTTATAGCAAAATATTACAGGGTGATGCGACTGAAATGACATATTTAAAAATAATAGTGCATTGTCTGTTCAGTCTGTATACTTTTAGAAATACCATGTTAGATTTTATTCTTTCATGTGTAAACAGTATGTAAAAATAGCTAAATTCTCAGGTAAATATTCAACAATAGATGCCACCACAGCTCAGATTCAGCCTTGAAGGTGTGAGGTTGAAATCTGCCTGTGTCCCAATGTTCTGTCGTGGCAGAAGCAGGGGGTACCCTGCCTCATGGCTTTCAAGATGCATTTGACATCGGCAGTGAGGTTCCCACATCGGATCGCATTGCCTAATATGATGGGACATCCTGGTGTGTTGGCTTTGTGTATTTTCGGAAGGCAGTAGAAGTGCCTTCAAGTGCATGGTATGAGGTTGATGGAACTCTGAAAGAGTGCATTTCAGAGCTTAGATCAGAGTGTTGCTGGAAAAGCACAGCAGGTCAGGTAGCATCCGAGGAGCAGGAAAATCGACGTTTCGGGCAAAAGTACTTCATCAGGATTTCGGAGGGGCTGAGCACAGAAACAGACCCTCCATTCCAGCTCGTCCCTGCTGACCAGATAACTGAAATTAATCTAGTTATATTTGCCAACATTTGACCCTTACCCCTTCAAACCCTCCCTGTCTGAATCCCATCCAGATGCCTTTTTAATAGAGTCATAGAGATTTACAGCATGGAAACAGACCCTGACATTACAAAGGGATATTGACAGATTGGGTAAATGGGCAAAGTTGTTCAGGTTAGATCAGTGAGGATACAAACCTCCATGCCGAACAGATGTCCCAACCCAATCTTCCCCCACCTGCCAGTATCCGACCCATATCCCACCAAACCCTTCCTATTCATATACCCATCCAAATGCCTCTTAAATGTTGCAATTCTATCAGCCTCCACCATTTCCTCTGGCAGCTCATTCCGTACCACCCCCTGGGTGAAATTGTTGCCCCTTAGGTCTCTTTTATATCTTTCCTCTCTCACCCTAAACCCATGCCCGCTAGTTCTGGACACTCCGACCCCAAGGAAAAGACTTTATCTATTTATCCGCCTCATAATTTTGTCAACCTCTATAAGGTCACCCCTCAGCCTCCAACGCTCCAGGGAAAACAGCCCCAGCCTGTTCAGCCTCTCCCCTTAGCTTAAACTCTCCAACCCTGGCAACAATGATGTGACTATACCAGACTTTGGCAAATTATTCCGCACACCCAAAACCTTCTGTGTATAAAAATTGTGTCTCAGATTCCTTTGTGTGTACCTGTACCTGCCTCCAGCTGAAACTCTCATTCCCCTCTATCTTGTCTGCTGTCACTGAGCCAATGGTGTCTTCATTCTGTTACTGACCCTTCAGTCCCAAGGGCATGAATTTTTCTCACAAATCCAATTGGAGACCTTCTCTCATCCACGTGAAGAAATTGAACCCTGACAATTCCACTTACGCTGTCTCCCATCAGTCTTCATAGGATCCATATCGCAGAGGTTAAACAGTGTTCCCAGCAAACTGTCCCGGGCAGCGGGAGTACAGGGTTCAGACAAAGTAAAACATTATTTAAACTGTATCCATTTAAATCTCCAGGTCAGGTAGAGAATACAGTTAGATGAGAGTAAACCTCCCTGCACACTGCAGCTTTTCACATTCCCAGGCCATGTTCAGTGTGGCGGTAGATACTGATCACATCTCCCACTTCCTCCATCCTGTTCACATCAAATACACTCAGGGCAGTTCCATCACTGGGTTAGATACAGACTATGTGTTCAGCGGCAATTTCTCCACCTGAATCTCGCAGAGTCTGGGGAGAATGGGGTTCGATACAGAGTCAAGATCTGTCCATATTGTCCACATCGGACACTCCCAGGACAGGCAAAACATGGGGCTATATACAGAGTAAACATCCATCTGCACTGTACCTCCCAACACACACACAGTATAGGGACAGCACAGGGTGAGGTACAAAGTTAGGCAGCATTGTAGACAGTGCAGATGGTACCTTAACATTACAAAGGGATATTGATAGACTGGGTAAATAGGCAAAGCTGCATCATTTGTTCAGGTTAAATCAGTGAGAGATACATTTTTGTTCAGTGAGGGATATGGGCCAAAGGAAAGAATGTGGAGTTATGCAACACATCAACCATGATGCCATTGACTGATGCAACAGGGTCGAGGGGCTGAATGGCCTCCTCCTGTTCCTATGATACAAACTGTCCCCATCAAACACTCTCAGGGCAGGGAAAGGATGGGGTTAGATACACAATGAAGCTGCCTTTACTGTATCCCCATCAACCCCTCCAAGGGTAGGGCCAGCACAGGATTAGATACTGAGTCAAGCTGTCTCTCTCTCCACACTGTCAAGATCAACCACTCCCGGGATTGTTTAACAGAGCTTTAATATCTGAAAATGCTCATTTTCCTCTGTTATTCCTTGCCCCTCAGTAACTCTGTATGTGAGTGTGTGTGTTTATGTGTGTGGGAGAGGGAGACAGAGAGAGAGGGAGAGGGAATGACCGGTGCCCTGCATTCGTGGGTCATGTCCTCTTGTACTCCAGTATTACACATTATTTTCTGGATCCGTGTACAGAAATCACAGAAAGCTAACGTAATGGTATCATCAAATATTAGGATGATTTGCCAATTATTACCAGGACATGGGACGAGGGAAGTGAGGAAGCCTTGCTGTGTCTGCAGACTCAGTCTGCAGGGGTAGTGAGTGTTCAGGAAGGGAAAGGGATTGTTGTTTTCATTCGTTCATGGGATGTGAGCATCACTGGCTGGGTCCAGCATTTATCCCTCCATTCCCATCTGCCCTTGAGAAGGTGGGAGGGAGCTGCCTTATTGAACCGCGGCACTCCATCAAATTAATGTTTCTGGAGAAACAGAATGGAGTGGAAATTAAACTCCAGCTTTCTCTGTTCCTGCTCCCAATTTAATATTCACCCGTTCAGTTTATACTGAGTTAGAGACTGGAATTTCATCGATGGTCTCAGCGAGTCTATGTATTTCAGAACACAATAGGGAGTGAGTTTCAGACTGAAATCCATCTGAGGGATTTGGGCTACTTTCTCGACAGAGTAGCAGGTGCCAGTGAGTGAGTTACAGATCGGGGTATAGTTGAATGTGTGGCTCACATATTGACTAACCAATACTGGGAACGAATCTAATTGAGGAGTTTGAGCTTTTTATATATCGAATCACAGATACTAGAGAGTGAGACTCAGGCTAGAATATGTGGAAGGATTCGAGGAGGTTTTTTACATAGAATAACAAATACCCAGGAGTGAGTTACTGACTGGAAACTTATAGAGATGATCGGGGTGATTCATATTTAGAATAACAGATGATTGAAAGTTAGTTGCACATTGGAATTTTATCGTGGGTTTTGTGGTGTTCATTTATAGAAGAACATATACTCATGAATGGTGCACAGACTGGAATGTAATCAAGGGGATTGGGGTGCTTTACATGTGGACTAACTGAGAACCCAATACTCGCTCTCTCATGCACAATCTCACTATTTTTCTTTCTCATGCAGAATGTCATCATCTGTCTCATACATTATACCAGTTTATCACCCTCTCTCATACACAGTCTCACCATGTTTCCCTCTCATACAGAAACTATTTCTGTCTCACATGCACAGTCTCACTGTCTCTCTCTGTCACAATGTCACTCTTCCTCATCATCAATCTTGCCAACTCTCTCATAGACAATCCCACTCTCTCCCATACTCAGTCTCACTATCACGCTCTGCCATACACAATCTATACCAGTATGTTCCCGGCAGACAATTCATGTAAGCACAGCACTAGCATGGACGTTACAAAGAGGGAAAAGCAAGTGAGACGAGCAACATCAGTACAGTTTGTGATTATTGAACATTGGTCCCCCACTAACATGTAAGATTCTCTGACACCCACCCCCCAGCCCGACACAGAGGACTGGGCAGATCGTGGATTTATTAGCTGAGGCTCTGTCTTAGAATATTCTTGCTGCTAGTGTGACTCCCAGATATAACTCTCCATGTCCATCTTCTATTTCTATATTTCCATCAAATGTGCCTATTTCTGTGTGTGTGTGTGTGTCCATCTGAGTGAAAGGTTTGAGTGTCAATGATTTTATACTGGAATCCTAACTCTCTCACACATACAGACACAATCTCACACATGAGCTGACACCTATACATGCACTAACACATACATAAACAAACAGTAACACATAAACACTCACACATACATGATCATACACTCACACGCTACCATACTCACACGTTTTCACACACCCACACACATGCACACTTACGTTCTCTCACTCAATCTCACTCACTCTTCCACTCAGTGTCGGTTCAGGAGGTCTATGTATCAAATAACATATACCCAGGAGTGAATTACAGCATGGAACCTAATTGAGGGTTCCGTGTGGACTTACACAGAGAGTTACAGGTACCGGGGATTGAGTGCAGACAGGAATCTAATTGAGTTCGGGACGATTTATATATGGAATAACATAGAGTTCAGAAGAGAGTTACAGACAAGAATCTAATCGGTGTTGGGGTGGGGAGTGGGGGATGGGGTGATGTGGGGTTCGGGAGTAGACATTGTATACATAATGACAGATACCGGGGAGTGAGTTACAGATTTGAATCTAATCGAGCTTTGGGGGTTGATTCATCCATCCAGTAACTGATGCCTGGGAATGAGTTGTAAGTGTATCGGGATGCTTTATACACAGTGTGTCAGGTACCCAGGACTGTGTTACAGACTGGAATCGAACTGAATAGTTCAATGTGGTTTTTATACAGAGTAACAGTTATTCAGGAGTGAGTTATCGAGATGATAGAAATTATAGAGTCATACAGCACGGAAACAGGTCCTTCGATTCAACTGGTCCATGCTGACCCGTTTTCCTGCACTGTGCTTACCCCCATTTGCACCATTTGGGGTGTTTCTGAAAAGGAAGCACAGACTTATGGAAGTGAGTTACACATTGGAATCGAATCGATTGGGTTCATGGTAGTTTTTCTACAGAATAAAACGTACCGAGCCATGAATTGCAGATCAAAGTCTGACTGAGGTTTTGAGGTGGTTTATGTAGAGAGCCATGGATAAATTGAAATCCGTTACAGATTGGAATTTTATCAAGGGATGCCGGGTGGTTTAAATGTAGAATAACAGATCCCCAGGAGTGTGTTACAGACTGGAATCTAATCAAAGGTTTTGGGATGGTTTATATTTAGAATAACCGATAAACAAGTGTGAGTTACAGAATGGAATCGAATTGATGGATCAGGAGGTTTATTTATAAAAAGAACAGACACTCAACTGTGAGTTACAAACTGGAATCTACTTGTGGGCGTTGAGGAGGGTTATATGTAGAATAACTGATACCCAGGAGTGATTTACAGGCTGGAATCTATTCAAGGGGTTTGAGATGGTCTACATAAATTGCCACAGATACATGGGAGGGAGTTACATACTGGAATCCTATTGAGGAATTCAGGATGGTTTGTATATCGAACAATGGAAGGCCATGATTGAGTCACAGTTTGGAATCTAACTGAGGGTTTTGTTGTGATTTGTGCATAAAAAAAAAACAGACACCTGAGAGTGAGTTACAGACTGGAAGTAGTCGAAGTGGTCGGGCTGGTTTATACACAGAATACTAGAAACGCGAGAGTGTGTTATAGACTGGAATAGAATTGAGGGGAGTGGATTATTTTTATACAGAACAACCGGATATGAGAGGGGAGATATCAAGGGAGAAAGTACCCATCATAGACCAACTTAACAATCAGCTGAGCCAGACAGGATTCAACTCCTGTATGTGGAGGTTTCCATGTGTTCTGAGAGATGGGAGAGAAACAGGCAGACCCTCACACAGTGAGCACCAGGCAGGAAGGGACAGAAGGAGATTCGAATTTCCAAATGGCATCAGATCAGGACAGTGTTAGATTTAAACATTGACTCGGCAGAGATAACTTGGAAAGGGAATTGGAGAGAGGTTAAATCACAGGAAGTTAACCTGCTCGTTCCACCAACAAATGATGTGTTCCCTATTATACCAGGAATCCGTATGGGACAGTGAGGAAAACGTATCAGATTATTGTTAGTCTGCACTGAGACATTTTAATTGATCTGTGATCGTTTCCTTTTACAGTCATAGAGTCATAGAGATGTACAGCATGGAAACAGATCATTCAGTCCAACCCGTCCATGCCGACCATTAAGTCTTGAAGTCATAAACTTCACTACTTCAGGTGACTCCCCATTTGCCTACTTTGAACACCGTTCCCCTCTGTTTTCCCCATTCACTGAAGATATTAATATCCTTTTATAATGGGGCGGAAGTGAGAACTGTAGATGCTGGAGATTGAAGTCGAGGGATTCCTGATGAAGGGCTTTTGCCCGAAACGTCGATTTTCCTGCTCCTCGGATACTGCCTGAGCTGCTGTGTTTTTCCAGCATCACAATCTCAACTCCTTTTATAATGGCACTATCTCCATGCTGGTTACAGCGCTGTCTATCTCGCACTGTCTTATTTATCTTCAATCCTGTATAACTACAATGACACCAACAAACACACAACTTTACATCCTACAGCTTTGTTTATTTGCAGGTGCATTATTTTGTTTTATTTGTAGACAACACACAATTTGAACTCCCAGCACGTCAGAGTGGGATTTGAAAAACACTTGATTTAGGGATGGGGTAGACCCACACAGGATTCAGATATGGAAATGGCTTTTGACACCCCTCTCTCCCTTGCGGACAGAATTCCATAGCCAAATGTGTCAGGCAGACATGTTAGGTGTGTTCCCGGCAGCCAGTTTGTGTTACCACAGCACTGACGTTGACTTTATAAGCCTGGAAAAGCAAGAGAGACTGACAATGTCATTACAGTTTGAAAATATTGAACATTGGTCCCACACTAACATGTCAGATTCTCTGGGTTTTCAAAATTCATTTGTGGGACTTGGCCGTCTCTGGCTTGGCCAGCCTTGATAGCCCATCCATATTTGCTCTCGAGAAGATGGTGCTGAGCTGCCTTCTTGAATCGCTGCAGCCCACTTGCTGTGAGTTCACCCACAGTGTCGATAGGGAGGGATTTCCAGGATTTTGACCCAACAACTGTAAAGGAATACCGGTATATTTCCAAGTGAGGGTGGTGAGTGTCTTGGAGGGCAACTTGAAGTTGGTGGTGTTCCTAAGTAGCTGCTGCCCTTGCCATAGAGTCATAGAGATGAACAGCACGAAAATAGACCCTTCGGTCCAACCTGTCCATGCTGACCATATATCCCAAAAATAACTTAGAATACTTTGTGAGGAGCTAAAATGACCCGTCTGAGCCTGGTTTGGAACTTGATTATACCAGAACGGGATTGCAAAAGCAACTGGGAAAAGTAAATCCATGCCACGGCAGGAGGGTGACAATGAAATATCGTGCAGTTAAATTATACATTTTAAAACTTCTGATGTTTCATTGTTTTACATGATTGCGCTGAGTCAAATGTTTCGAACTCCTGAATTGCATCTTACACTGGAGGCTATCTTGAGGAAAGGAACGATGTGAAATGTCAGCAAGTATAGAACTGCAATGGATCGTGGTCAGTCAGTGCAGTGGATCTCATAAAACCAGTGTTCTCACATTCCTGCGTGTATCTGTGCTTGTGCAGTTATATTGATAGCAGCGCATTTCCTCCTTCCTACTTTAGGGAGTAAAAGGGCTTTGAGCTGGTTAATCTCCTTTACACCGTGTGGGTTTCAGATTCTGTTAGCTCTGATTGTTGAATGTCCAGAATCCGCTGTTGGCTTGGGTAACTGTTGAGGAGCACGGATTGATTTTTCCAATCACAGGAGTGATGAAGATTTGAGGAATATTTGTCTTCTTATGAAATCATTCAACACAGAAACGGCACCTTTCTCAACTCCTCAATACTGAGGTATATAAAATTAACCTCGTTCCATTTGCCAGCGTTTAGCCCATATCCATCTAAATCCTTCCTGTTTATATACCCATCCCTTTTAAACGTTTTAATCTTATCCACCATCTTTCAACTCATTCCATCCATGTCTCGGTTCAAAGCTGTAATCTGCAGTGGGGTGTGCTGTTTTTGGATGGGGGGGGAGGTGTCCCTATGAGGACAGACAAGTGCAACGGTCAGGTGTACATTCTCGGATTCCGAAGCATAGGATCTATTTAGAATTAAAAATAAATACCAGTTCCTTCGGACATGGTAAACATTGGATTTGTTATTACATTCTTCATTCCGCTTTCTGTGTCCCACCTGCATGTAGTTTTTGTTTTTTTCTGAATGAGTACAGAGCTACACACTGAGGATGACTTTCCTTTTTGACCGTGGTTATCAACTCGACTGCAAAATATACAACAAACCTGAGCATTCCTTAAATCCACAGGGACCATGACCCATTCTCACTGAGAGAGCAAATCATTTTCTGTCAAATGACCCTCGACGATTTCCAATAGCTTCCCCCCGAATGCTCAGGTTGGATAATATTTATTTGATTTCAGTTCTCCGCCATTCTGATTGGTATAGCTCCCCCACCCCATAATCCGTCTCTGTTCCTGGGTGTTCCTGCTTTTCCTCTGATTCTGGAAAATTTGGCAGCTGTTGTAACCACTTATTCTTCTGTTGTTTTCTGCTGGAGAAACTGGAGGGTTTTTAAATCTCTATTTCCTACAACACAGTTCATAGCTTCACCTGGCTAACCCCAGACTGTTCCTTTACCTTCCCCCACTTTGACAGTGATCCTGGATTTGTTTTTCGGTAATGAAGGTGGGCTGACCTCTCAGTGAGGTAGGCAGTAATCATAACTCAAGATTATCATGGAAACAGGCAAGGATGAGGGGGAAATCAAAGTTCTAAACCGAGGGAATAAGATCAGGTGTGATTGGACAAAGAGCAGAAACTTTTAACTAAATCCATGTCAGAGCAGTGGGATGCATTGAAGGCGGAAACTGGGAAATTATAGGGTCACAATGTTCAATGAAAGATAAAACTTGATACTTGGAAATGCTGTGAACTCTGCATATAGGGAGATTTCCGGGATAAGTTCACTGGTCATGCAAAACGTGTTGGAAATTGGAATTCAATCCATGAATGAGAGCTGATGCACTTGGAGGGACACAGAACCCAAGGGTTACATTATGAATGGTAGAAACCTGGGAAACACTGAATCAGGGGGATCCTGGTGCACATGAATACCTTAAGGTAGTAGGACAGGTCGATGAAATGGTTGAGAAGGTATTGGGATTTTTTGGCTTTTAAATGCAAGACATAGAGTTTAGGAGGAGGGACAATATGTATAAAATATTGGCTCGGCTACAGTTAGTATGTTGGAGTACTTTGATTGTCTTAAAGAAGGTGGAGACTTTCCAGGAAGACTCTAAGGTAGTAAAGTTTTGGGTATGAAGGGAGGTTGGATGGATTGGGATTGTTTTTCTTGGAGCAGGGGAGATTGATAGGCGGCATCATTTAAAAGTATATTGTTATAAAGAGCATAGACAGCACAGAATCAATTATGTTTTCCCCTTTGTGATCAGTCAATGACCAGGGGCATAGATACAGAGAGGCAGGGGTTTGATTATTCAAACAATAGTATTGTGACAATGTGGAACTTACTTCCTGTAAGGGTAGTAGAAGCAGATCCCCGATAGCATAGAACTCTTTAAATGTGCACTTGTAATGCCCGGGTTATGGACTTAATGCTGGAAAACTAGATGAGAATTCTGAGGCAATTGTTTCATGGATTCTATCGGGCAAAGCGCATTTTTATTTTCTGTGCTGTAAGTCTCTATGTCTCAAAACCTTCTCCAACTCCCAGCTGGACCATTATATTTTCAACCAGTACTTCCTCCAGAGCCATTGACTCCAACAATGATACTGACTGCCATTATCCCAAATTCTGTTACTGTTCGGGTTATCTTTCATTGTTGCAGCATCTCTGCCAGTTCAGCAACTTTCCCAGTGATGCAGCATTCCATGCTAGTACCTTTGAAATTAGAGCAACCCCTCCAACATTGAGTAAGCCATCCTCAGGCATTTCACACTGTTCAGCTATAGACACCATGTAATGTGTCTTGCCTCTCAAGGTATTCGACTGGCTCTGCTGATAGACAGGGGTCCTCTTCCATCATCTCTGTCATTTACCATTTTTTAATAAACCCTGATTTGATTTAATTTATTATTATATTGTCACGTTTACCTCTGTATTGTGGGAAAGAAACTTGTTTTGCTTGCAGTGCAGTGAATCTTCAGTGCAAAGACACAAATGCCACCGGGCGATTGAACAGAGTGAGGGATTCAGAGGTACAGCTACATGGAAGGTGCACAAGAAGCAAGATCAACATTAGGTTTAAAATTTAAGGTCCATTCAGAATTCAAATAGCAGCGGGGAAGAAGCTAGTCTGTGTGTTTATGGTTTTGTATCTCCTGACTGACGGAAGAGGTTGGAGGAGAGTTTAACCGGGGTGGGAGGGTCTTTAATAGTGTTGGCTGATTTTCTGCAGCAACTAGAAATGTACATTCAGTCAATGGGTGGAAGGTTGGGCTTGTGTATGATCTGCCCTGTGTTCACAACTCACTGTAGTTTCTTACAGTCCTGGGCACAGCAGTAGCAGAGCACTTGGTACATTTCTGTTTGATCACGAGTTTCATTCCCTCTTATTTCCTTTAATCTATACTTATAGGACTACACAAACATATGTAGGTGAGACTGAAACTAATATTCACTTCTTTCAATGTAGGTTCCTGTCCACAAAACATCTTCTGTAACACTGAAGTTACTGTGTATACCTGGACATTTTGTTTTGCTGAAGGTGCACTGGGGATCTGCCCGAGCATCTCCCCAACACCCAGTTTACCTCGACTTTTTGCCTTTGTATATGTCACCTACATCTTTACACTTTAAACGGAATGATGAACAGCATATTATTAATTTTCAAAAACTTGCAGGAATCCAATTGAAATTAAAGAATCCAGTATCAAATCACTGCAAATATCTTCTTGGATTTTATGTTTTGATAATTGAGGAGCATTAATGCAGCTTTGCTGGAGTTGGCAATTTTCTTTTACTGTCACCTCGACGTCCGTGCATCCACAATGTTGATTCAACCGACAGGATCTGCCCCTCATTCTCCATCATATTTACAGATGATTGGGGTGAGCGCTTGACCAGATTTACAATGATCCCACCTCCCTCATCTTTAATTGTGCTTCGAGAGTAAGCATTTGCCATATTTTTACACCATGTATTATCACTGCCGCGGATCATTATTACTTTGCAGTTGAACTGCATCTGCCCTCAAACTGATCATTAAAAAAAACTTTCTCTACCTTTCTGCATCCCCTTTTTCTCTTTCATAACAATCGATTTATATATGCCCTTTTTGATATTTAACAGCGGTGATGTCTTTTATTCCCCCTCATAAATTATTACTAGAATTAACTTAGAGATTTACTTCGCTTTTTAGAAGTTAGGGAATGGCCTCAGGCACACACACACACACACACGCACACAGACACGCACACATACAGAGTCTCAGAGAGAGTGGCACACACACACACACACACACACACACACACAGATACACACGCACACAGACACACTCACACACACACATAGAGTCTCAGAGAGAGAGACACACACAAACACACACATAGGGAATACAAAATGACAAAAAGTGTGGTTAAACTGTTAGTACTTCCCTATTGTGTGGCGCCATCCAATTCTCTCACCATATTATCCAGCTGTATTAATACTTCTTGGGGGAAGCATGGCAACGTGTGGTGTAAATTCATCCTGCTAAATGTTACATGTTTTGGTGGGTACCTTTATGACTGGTATCCTAGATTCCAACTGCTGTTCACCGGCTGCCTGTTTCTATTCAAGCTAGAAATTGGCAAGTTACACATTTAAAGTTTACATCACAATTCTTTTAATACTGGGTGATCGCATATCCCTGTCATAGCACGTATACAGATTGACTTTAAATTTATGCAGAAAACAGTGTTCATTAACATGAAATCATTCTTCCATTATCCTTCTGACAGTGAATTTCGTGGCGATTATGATCCTCTCCCAGGGAAAGTGTGGCCTCGCTATCTGCACAACATGCTATCTGGTGGCCATGACAGCAGCAGGTCTACTGGTCATTATCAGTGAGGTCATACTGAAGCAAATACATTTTTATTATTTCCCGGTATGTTTCCTGGACGTCATTCCTGTGTGCAGTGTTATCAATATGCATAGACTGTTATGTCTGGTTCACTGTCGCATTTACCTTTGATCGGTTCGTCAGCTTTTGTTGCCACAAACTGAAAACTAAATATTGCGCTGTGAAAAACGCATCTGCAATTCTCTCAATAACCGGTATTCTGTTATGTTTAAAAAATGTTCCTCGGTACTTTAGATTTGAGCCCAGAAAGATAATCAGAAACATACCATTTTACTGCAGGAATAAGCGAAGCTACTTCACTGACTCTCGCTGGATTGGATTCCACTCATTTGCTGTGGCTCTAACCTCATTGGTGCCATTCTATTTCATTGTGTTCCTCAATGTCCTGACAATCACACGCATTTTATTTAAATCAAGTCAAGTCCGTAATGGACCGAGGGGTCAGAGTAAGGAAGGGAAGCAGGTTGACACTGAAATGAAGAGTAGAATTAAGGTAGTCATTTTACTCTTCACCATATCTGGAAACTTTATCCTTCTCTGGCTGGTATATGTTTTATATATCTTTGATGTCCCAGATCATTTAAATGATTATGACTATGAAATCTTTGAACTTGTTGGGTACATGCTGCGCAATGTAAGTTGCTGCACGAACACCTTATTTATATGGCAGCTCTGCCCACGTTCAGAGCTCAGTTCAATAGAGCGGTGAAATATCCAGTTTCCAGGCTTGTTGAACTAATCACTGCATAAATCTGACAAAAGCTCGAAGTCCCATGGGTAATGGGCAAGAAATGATCATGGAGGACCAAAGGGAACCCTTCTAGAGATGCAAATCTGTCAGAGAGATCACAGAAGATAGAATATTTAGCAGACATCAAGAGAACCTAAAGAAGATGGAGATAACGACACAGGTTTCCCATTCAGGGAGCAGAGGTAATATTTCTGTACTGGAAGAGGATCACTGGACACGAAACATTCACTCTGATTACTCTCACACAGATGCTGCCAAACCTGCCGAGTCTTTGCAACAATTCCTGTTTTGCTTTGTTTAAAATTTTGCGGACCAGTGAGAATGAGCTAGAGACACTGCATAGACCAAAGGTCAGTGGAGCAAGGGAAGGAGTCATGACTTTTCCAAGATAACCAGGAGGGAAGTAGCAGGAGAAGTGTCTCTGCTTCCTCCTGTATCAGAGGAAGTGATCCAGCGTGTCCACTCCAACTCTGCTGCTTCGGTTTTCAGCTTTTTCCATCCAAGAAAATAAACAACGTTTCTGTTTTCAAAATGAAAATCCTTGTCGATGCTGGACTGTTTTTTATGCTTCAATAAAATCATCCCAATTATTCATGTCATTCTGATTCTCCCACCAGTTGCTGGTACTGGGGGTATTCTGTTCTCCAGCTGCCTAGTGAGAGTGCTCGGGTGATTGGGAGGTGGGGGATATGAGGGGTAGAGTGGGGATAATCTAGACAGATCATCTCCATAAACATGATGATTGCGAACATTAAGTATCTCAGTCGAAGGAACCTGTCTAAAGGATTGGGAGAAAATCTAGAGACAGTTCCAGGAACTGAGTCTACATTCAGCACAGGGGTCAATGTCATCGCCTGACAGCAGATCACACACTCCATACCTTCCCGGGTATTACCTCAGACAGTTCCCAATCTCAGTTTTAAATCAGAGATTTTGGCTAACTTCGAACCAGGTCTCAGCATCAAGTGTGTTTGTTTGTGTTTAATTATTGCATCAATTCATATGCCGTTTAAATCTTCCTACACCCTGTTCTTACATCATTACTGGAAATTTCAGACTCAGACTTGACATGTTAAACATGATTTTATTGTCAGTAGGCTTCATGTCGCTGAAGTGCCTGCTATCCATTAGGTAACACCATGTGGTTTCCATCTGAACTGCGCTGTCTCCAGCAACATCAAATTGGTCTTGCCTACAAATCTATATTTTAAAGTTATCTTGCTATCAGATATGTCAATGATTTCACCCAGGCTGAAGCATCTATGAGTGTGCACGGCCTCTATCTCTGTAAGTGCCTCCAATCCGGAAACGTTCCCTGTTTCAGGAATCCATCCCAATAAGCTGCATTGGCCTTTACAATCACCTAGCAACTCACTCAGAGTGGAAGAGAGTCATCCTCAATGTGAGAGACCCCAGTGATGCTGTGTGTAGAATGTGTTACAGAGCGATTTTGTGATTGAGGATCCAAAGGGATATTCATATCTTCAATGAAAGGGAAAATCTGGCCGAGAGGGTTTCACAGCAGACTACCTGTGGGCTGCACGGTGGCACAGGTGGGCTGCACGGTGGCACAGTGGTTAGCACTGCTGCCTCACAGCGCTAGAGACCCGGGTTCCAATCCCGACTCAGCCGACTGACTGTGTGGAGTTTGCACCTTCTCCCCGTGTCTGCGTGGGTTTCCTCCGGGTGCTCCGGTTTCATCCCACACTCCAAAAATGTGCAGATTAGGTGAATTGGCCACGCTAAAAATGTCTGTAGTGTTAGGGTCAGGGGTCAATGTAGGGGAATAGGTCTGGGTGGGTGCACTTCAGTGGATCAGTGTGGACTTGTTGGGCCGAAGGGCCTGTTTCCATACTGTAAAGTAATCTAATCTACCTCCCTGTCCTTATCCGGTCTGCTGGAAATAGCTGACAATGTATCATGTGTCCTCCTCCTCATTGACTCCACTATCAGTTACATTTCTGATACCATAAATCCCTCTGGATAATGATATTAAATAACTTCTCACTATTTTCATCCGAGTCATTCTGTTCTTTATATTTCTGTTCCTCCTACAAACGTGAACCACATGTTGTCATTGTACCATCCTCCACCACTTCCTCTGACAGCTCATTAGCTTCACTCAGCAAGTCCCGGGGATGACAGGACTGTCCCATGAAAAGGTAATTTATCTGGGCATGTATTCAGGACAATGAGAGGGGGATCTGATGGAAATGTATCCAATTCTAACGGTTGGACAGACTCGATACAGGGGGTGGGCTGCATCCCCTTCGCAGGTGTTCTCATAACAAGCATCACAGTTTCAGGGCATGGGCTCACCCATTTCTAACAGAGAGGAAGAGAATTATCTTCACACAGAGTGATCAACCTGAGGAATTCTCTCCCACAGAAGTCTGTGGAGGACAGGTTACTGAGTATATTCAGGAAAGATATTGATAATATATTTTTACTGGTTAATGCCATCATGGGGTTTGGAGAGAAATTGGGAATATAGCAATGAGACAGAGAATCAGACATGACAACACTGAATGGGAGAGCAGACTACAAGGGCAGAATGGCCTCTTCTGGTTTCTGTGTTTCTGTCAGTTTAATGTCCTTCTGAAAATCTCGCCCTAAAAAGTATCAGTGATTAAATCGGGGAAGCACATCAGTAGCTGTTTTCGTTCAAACGTTCCTGCATCTTGAAAACGTGATTTTCTTTGCAGAGACGATGAGCAGTCAGTGTGAGGATCATAGTGGGCCACAGGGCTCATGATGCTGTCTCAGTGAATCAGTCACAGGAAGGCTTCCTTACTGTCGATGGCCGATCGCCTACAATAAAGAACAACACTTCATGGAACTTCCGGAATGTTCAAGGTCCCTGGCTGTGAATGTTCTGTGTGATTTTCGGGCAATATAAATGTAGCAGAAATACACTGAATATCCTCATTTAAACGGAGGATTGGGCAGTTATAAAGCACTTTATGTTTTATATCTTAAGGGTATCCCAAAAATGTTTTACAGGTAATCGAACTTTTCTGGAATTTATCTGGAATTGTAGGGAATGGAGGGAATTTAAGAAACAGGGCGACTTACAGACACTAATAAAGAGCCAGAGCCACAGCTACAGGATGAGGTTGTCCTGGAGATGTTTCCGAGCTCAATCTGTGACCCACACAAGACCGGGACACCAGTGGATGGAAGACAATCAGGTTTTGGTCACATGGAGAAAGTGTTTTATGGTCTCTGTGATTGTTATGGATCTAGACTACCAAAAGGCCTTTGATAAGGTGCCTCATGGGAGGCTGCTGAGTAAGGTGAAGGCCCATACTGTTCGAGGTGAACCACTGGCAGGGATTCAGGTTTGGCTGAAGGCAGAGAGGTGGGATAAAAGGTTTTTCTTCAGAATGGCAGTGAGTGAGAAGTGGTGTCCCGAAGGGTTCAGTGTTGGGGCTGCAGCTGTTCACATTATATATTAATGATCTGGATGAAGGGACTGGGGGCATTCTGCCGAAGTTTGCCGATAAGACGAAATTAGGTGGACAGGAGGTAATACTGAGGATGTTTGAGGCTGCAGAAAGATTAAGACAGTTCAGCAGGGTAGTCCAGGAAATGGCTAATGAAATTCAATGTGCAGAAATGCGAGGTCTAAGAATCTAAGAGCAGCAAGGAGGGAACATGAAAGGTCCTTAGTTGGTAGGATTAGGGAAAATCCTAAGGCTTTCTAAAGGTATGTCAGGAATAAAAGAATGACTAGGGTCGGAATCGGTCCAGTCAAGGATAGTAGTGGGAAGTTGCGTGAGGAGGCTGAAGAGATTGGGGAGACAATGAATGAATACTTTTCGTCAGTATTCACTCAGGAACAGGACATTGTTGTCGATGTGAATACTGAGTAACAATTAAGTAGAATGGATGGCTTTGAGGTATGTAGAGAAGAGATGTTGGAAATTCTGGAAAGGGTGAAAAAGATAAGTCCCCTGGGCCTGATGGCATTTATCCTAGGATCCTCTGGGACGCAAGGGAGGAGATTGCACAGCCATTAGCCTTGATTTTATGTCCTCGTTGTCTACAGGAGTAGTGGCAGAAGATTGGAGGCTAGCAAATGTGGTTCCCTTGTTCAAGAAGGGGAGTAGAGATAACCCTAGTAACTATAGGCCGGTGAGTCTCACTTCTGTTGTGGGCAAAATCTTAGAGAGAATGGTAAGGGATACAATTTATGAACATCTGGATAGGAATAATGTGATCAAGGATAGTCAGCATGGTTTTGTGAAGGGCAGGTCGTGCCTCACAAACCATATTGAATTCTTTGAGAAGGTGACAAAGGAAGCGGACGAGGGGAAAGCGGTAGATGTGGTGTATATGGATATTAGTAAGGCGTTTGATAAGGTTCCCCATGGTAGGCTACTGCAAAAAATACGGAGGTATGGCATTGAGGGTGAGTTGGAGGTTTGGATTAGGTGTTGATGGCTGGAAGAAGACAGAGGGTCGTAGTTGATGGCAAAGGTTCATCTTGGAGTGCCCTCAATAGCGGTGCACCGCAAGGATCTGTTTTGGGACCATTGCTGTTTGTCATTTTTATAAATGACCTGGAGGAGGGGTTAGAAGGTTGGGTGAGCAAGTTTGCGGATGATACGAAAGTCAGAGGAGTGGTAGACAGTGAGGAAGGATGTGGCAGGTTACAGCGGGATATAGATAAGCTGCAGAGCTGGACAGAAAGGTGACAAATGGGGTTCAATGTAACTAAGTGTGAGGTGATTCACTTTGGTAAGAGTAACAAAAAGATGGGGTACTGGGCTAATTGTCGGATACTGGGTAGTGTGGATGAGCAGAGGGATCTTGGTGTCCATGTACACAGATCTTTGAGAGTTGCCACCCTGGTAAATAGTGTGGTGAAGAAGGCATATGGCGTACTGGCTTTTATTGGTGGAGGAATTGAGTTCCGGAGTACTGAGGACATGTTGCACTTGTATAAGACTCTGGTTCGGCCACATCTGGAGTATTGTGCGCAGTTTTTGTCGCCATACTATAGGAAGGATGTGGAGGCACTGGAACGGATGCAGAGGATGTTTACCAGGATGTTGCCTGGTATGGTAGGAAGATCGTATGAAGAAAGGCTGAGGCGCTTGGGGTTGTTTTCATTGGAGAAAAGAAGGTGTAGGGGTGACTTGATAGAGGTGTACAAGATGATTAGGGGTTTAGATAAGGTCGACAGTGAGAATCTTTTTCCACGTATGGAGTCAGCTATTACAAGGGGGCATAGCTTTAAAGTAAGCGGGGGTAGGTATTGGACAGATGTTAGGGGTAGGTTCTTTATTCAGCGAGTCGTGAGTTCATGGAATGCCCTGCTAGTAGCAGTGGTGGACTCTCCCTCATTATGGGCATTTAAGCGGGCATTGGATAGGCATATGGAGGATAGTGGGCTAGTGTATGTTACGTGGGCTTGGATCGGCGCAACATCGAGAGCCGAAGGACCTGTACTGCGCTGTATTCTTCTATGTTCTATGTCTTGCACTTTGGAAAACAAAATACAGGCATAGACTATTTTTAAACCGAGAGAAAAGTCCTGAAACTAAAGTACAAAGCGATCTGGGAGTGCTTTTCCAGGATTCTCTAAAGGTTGACTTGTAGGTTGAATCTATGGTTGAGGAAACAAATGCAATGTTGTCATTTATCTCAAGGGGGTTGGAATGTAAAATCAGCGATGTGCTTCTGAGACTTTATAAAGCTTGGTTAGGCCCCATTTAGAATATTGTGTCCAATTTTGAGCCTCACACCTCAGGAACGACATACTGACACTGGAGTATGTCCAGCGGAGATTCACACGGATGATCCCTGGAATGGTAGGCCTAACATACGAATGGCTGAGGATCCTGGGATTGTATTCACTAGAATTTAGAAGGTTGAGGGGAGATCTGATAGAAACCTACAAGATAATGCATGGCTTAGAAAGGGTGGATGCTGGGAAGTTGTTTCTGTTAGGCGGAGAGACTGGGACCCGTGGGCACAGCTTTAAAATTAGAGGGAGCCAATTTGGAATGGAAATGAGAAGACATGGAAAGGATTTCGCGGAGAATTAAGGCTTACAGGGAGAGTGTGGGTAAGTGGAATTGAAACGCCCATCAGCCATGATTAAATGGCGGAATGGACTCAATGGGCTAAATGGCCTTGCTTCCACTCCGAACTCTTATTTTATGATCTTATGGTCCTTGTCCTGAAAGGGTTTCATGGGCGAGATGTAAAGGCAGTTTTGCTCCTCATCTAACTCCATACTATACCTGTCCTGGAATTGGTTGATGGGGACAGTGTAGAGGAAGCTATACTCTGTACCTTATCCCATGCAGACCCTTTTTTCTGTGTGAGTTTGATGGGGTCAGTATCGGATGATTTAAACAAAACCTAACCTCACGCTGAACACGGCCTGAGTTTCCAAAGGGTTCCAGTCTATTATTAGGTTACTAGACAATGAACCTCCAGAAGCAAAGAAAATATTTTTCTCCCGATCTAACCCAGCTGTTTTTGTCACTACCTCTCAAACTTATATCATTTTAGATTTTCTAAATTCTAGTGACACCATACTGGGCTTGTGTCATTTCCCTGGACATTGAACCCGTGCTGTCCAGCTATAGTTCTGTGAATCTACGCTGCATTCATTTGCACATGGACTCCCAAGTCCCCACTCGTTCTTGCCTTTCCCTGTTTATAAAGTCACTGTCAGTGCTGTGCTGACATGAAATGGCTGCTTTGAACAAACCTAAAATGGCTAACTGACTGACACTTCTGAAAACATTTGTTCTGCTTTGCAGATTAAAACACACCTTACACTTTGTACATTACCATCTCTCGGCCTCCTGCAGATGAAATAAAGCTAGATGTGAACCGACGTATTTTGGATGTTAGAGGAGGACAATCTAAACTAAATGGTACAATGTTAATCTGGGTGCAGGAACAGAGAAGGCTTCAGTTTGAGTTTGGAATTCAGTCAGCACAGGAAAGGGGCAAATGAATGAAAAGCCTTTTCCATTCATACATTCTGGCATTGTAGACATGTTAATTTAGAAATTAAACTGCAA
The DNA here is from genome assembly GCF_037043375.1 of Chiloscyllium plagiosum. Classification (NCBI taxonomy): domain Eukaryota; kingdom Metazoa; phylum Chordata; class Chondrichthyes; order Orectolobiformes; family Hemiscylliidae; genus Chiloscyllium; species Chiloscyllium plagiosum. The sequence goes on from NW_028270185.1 coordinate 47,786,084, forward strand.
AAGCAGGATATGGAGAACTATGTTACAAAGTTTCAATTGCTTAAGATGTGGATTCAAGAATCTGTTTCAAGTCAGTGCCCTGAGATAATTAAAAATGTCAGCAGTCTGTCCTACTTTCCAAACTTCAACCATTAAAAACGGTAGGAATACACAAAAGATCACATGACAGGACTGCTACTGAATTGTAGGTACATGGCCTTGTTCAGAATCTGTCAGAGTTTTGGCGTGAAATTATTCGCACCTTATCCAGAAAACAGGCATTTACCAAGTGTCCCACTGACGCACTTTGTTTATTTGAATCTTCATTGACTGTCAGGGACATTCGTTAACATGTCTCCCTCTGTGCTGTAAGGAACAAACAAACACAAGAAAAAGGAGCTGGAGTCAGGAATTCGGCCCATCGGGTCTGCTCCGATATTTAATACAGTCATGGCTGAACTCATCTATGAAGTGCTTTGAGAGGTTAGGAATTGCACACATTAACTCCAGCCTCCCAGAATGCCTTGGTCCACTATAATGCACCTCCCATTGCAATAGATCCATACAGATGCCATCTTCCTCCCCTTCACTCATCCCTGGAACGTCTGGATAACAAGGACACCGACGTCAGACTCCGAGGTATTGACTTTAGCTCTGCCTTGATCACCATAATGCCATCGACACAGTCTGAGCCGTGGGACTCTTTCCTCACCTCTGCAACTGGATCCTCAACTTTCTGACCTGCAGATCAGAATCAATAAGGATGGTTGAGAACACGTCCTCTATGATAATCCGCAATACTGGTGCACTGCAAGGCTGTGTGCTCATCCCCCTTCTATATTTCTTACCCTCTCATGACTGTATGGCCAAATTAAGCTTCAACTCCATTCACAGATTAGTAATGACACCACCATAGTGGGTAGGATCTCAAGCAAATGTGAGACAGAGTACAGGAAAGAGAGCTCAGTGGCATGTTGTGAAGACAACAATCTCCCTCAACGTCAGCAAGACAAAGGAACTGGTCATTGACTTCAGGAAGTGGACTGAAGGACATACCCTGGTCTCTGTCATTGGTGCTGAGGTGGAGGTGATTGAGAGCTTCAAGTTCTGAGGAATTAATATTTCCAGCAATCAGACTACCCATGTCAACTCGACAGCCACGAAAGCTCATCAATGCCCCTACTTCCTCAGAAGATTAAGGAAATTTAGCATTTCAGCAATGATTCTGACCAATTTTTATGTTGCACTGTAGAAAGTATCCTATCCAGATGGTATGGTACCTGCTCTGCCCGTACTGCAAGAAATTACAGAGCGGCATGAACCCAACCCAGTCCATAATCCAAAATCACATTTCCTTTCTTCTGACTCGGTCTCGACTTCCCACTGCTTCAAGAAAGCAGCAATCATAATCAAAGGCCCCTCCCACTCCTGCATAACTCTCTTCCACCCTCTTCCATTGGACAGAAGGTACAAATGTTTGTGAGCATGTACCAATAGGTTCAGGAGCCGTTTCTTCCCTGCTGTTATCAGACGTATGACTGGACCTGTCATATATTAGAGTTCATCCTTCTTTACACATGTTTTATGGACACAGCACTATATGAACCCGATGTCCTGATATAAGGCATGATTTGTACTGGATATCACGCACAACAATACTTTTCACTGTGTCTCGGTATATATCATAATCAATTATCAAGTAAAATCAAAGCTCCTCACCAATAGGTTTGAGTCTGGTCTAGTCTCCTGTAGCCTGGGTAAAATACTTCGACTATCCATTATATCCATGCCTGTCAGAAGTTGGTAAGGAGCTATTAGATCACCCTCAGTTTTGACATTCAAGTGAAAACAATGATTTATTAAATTGTCCCCCATCATTCAGGATGGGATGTGGCAGGACTGCAGAGCTTATGCCTGATCCATGGGTGAAGGAGTCACTTAGCCTTGTCTATCTGTTGCTGTTCATGGTTTCTTTCATACAATAATTTCTGCTTTGAGCCTTCACCAGTTGGCAACTTACTTTTAGATTTACCCAGTGAATGCACTCCTGCACTCTTCATTTAACAAGGTTTGATAACTGGCTCCATGTCATAACCTTCCCATTCATCTGTTTCCCCAGCCCCTCCATTTCTTCGTTGTCACATCTTTTGAATGTACTTCTTTTAGAGCTTTGCTAAATTTATGCACTGCATATTTTGGGCTCTCATTGATTTAAAAGAGGCAGAAGAACTGGGTAATACTTACAGACAGTCCCTAACACACTTATTAAAAGGCAGAGCGCATAGGAACAGCTTGAACAAAAATAAACTAGGTTTCTTCAGGATTAAACTGCCTTTTTACTGCAGAGAACAGAAAGCGCTCTTGAGCAGCTGAAGACTTCTCTGTATCTTGTTCAGGGTCCCAAGCTGTTTAGCTGCCTGAGAACCAATCACATCACTGTTAGCAGGCAGGCAGCCTTTTGTCATTGGTGAACTAGTGGCCAATTATCAATTTGCATTTTGTTTCAAACCAAAGTTCCATCTGTGAATAACTCCGTTCACCTCCAACCAGACTTCAATCAATGGGTCACTCTCAGGTGAATAGCTGTCAAACCGTGCAGCAATCTTCCAATAATCGGCTGTTTGTAAGGTCACTGTTTTCACATTTTTGTCCAAATTAAACGGAAGACTTTTGAAAAAAAATTCTTTGATTTGCAGTCGCCCTGAGAAAACTAAAAAGCCATTTCAAAAACGCATTTACTTGCAAAATACATAATGCACAAAATTTACAAAAACTATTCTTTCTCCTTTCTTGCAATGTTATGCAATCATAGCATTCCTTACGTCTTTCACATATTCCAACATCTCCTCTTGGGACAATCCATCTGAATTCCCATTAAGTTATCCAGTAATGTGTATGACGTTATCATAAAATGGTGACAACAAAAGATTCGATCGGAATAGTCTTGCATTGTTTATTTGAACCTTTTTAAAGAAGGCTAGTAGATTACAATCTGTGTAATTTAGTATTTCATTGTTCTTTGTTGGATAGACTTCAAAGTACTGAAGAGCCAACAGTCATCCCAAAGCCCCCTTTCCTATGGGAGAGTACTTTTCCAATGCGTGGTATTGTTTCTCATAGCAGCATCCTCCAGTCTTCACAATTCCTAACTCATCATCCTGGAACAAGACAGCACTTCGCCCCAATTCACCAGCATCAGCTGCCATTTTGATAAGACTGGAAAACTCAGGGATGGCCAAAAGTGGTTCATTGATTCAAATTGCTTTCACCTTTCAAAGGTAACCTCGCACTCTGGTAACTTCGCCACTTTTTCTTATTTCCATCACAAATTTGTTAAAGGCACAGCCTTCCTGCTAAAATCATGGACAACTTTCGAGTAAAATCAAATATTCCTTAAAAATCTATTAATTTCTCATTTAGTTTTAGGAACAAGGAATCTCTTAGTGTATTCACTTTTGCTGTCTCCATCAATATCTGTCTGTGTGTTTGTGTGTGTATGCCTGTGAGATTGTATTTGTATGTGTGTCTCTCTATGTGCTGCTGTATGTTTTTCTGCACATCTCTGTGTATGTGTCTCTGAGTATCTATATGTATTGACATCTGTCGCACACACACAGACACACACACACACACACACACACACACACAAACACGCATCAACATGACCACAAGCATTGTGTCACTTTAAACATAAGAGAAATAGACAGAGATACAGATAGAGGCGAGTTGAAGCCACATTTCAATACATAACGTTCCCAAAACAACAGGGAGCCCGCTGCACAGAGATACGGACACAGAGATACATAAAAATGGAGACACTCACGAATACACACAATGAGACACACACGTAATCAAAAAGACACAGATAGTCAAACAGAGATAGATGGGTAGACACAGATGGAAACGCAGAGACAGAAACACACACGATAATGCGCACACACATTCAGAGAGACACGTGCAAAAAGACAGACAGAATCGGTATGCAGTGAGTGAGAGTGCCCTGAGCTTTACCATCTGTAACACAGTCTGTGCCCCATCAGCTCATTCCTCGCTTTTACAGATGGAATGTCCATGAGAAAGTGCAACAGTCGCGGTATGTCCCTTAGCCCATTGTCAGGGAAGAGGGGAATCTCTTTACAATCTCATGGTCATTTGTACAATAAACAGACTGGTAAAACAGATCCGTGTAATCACTGGGTGTCTGTCTGTGAAATGGATTAATGATGATGGAGAGTAGTTGTGTTCTCCATAATTAGATGGAATAAATTTTCAGTGCAGCTTGCTCAGCACCACAGCCACAAACAACCCCTGTCTCCACCACCGACACTCAGTGGCAGCAGTGTGTACCATAGACAAGATGTACTGGAGAAATTCCCCAAGGTTCCTTCCAGAGCAGCTTCCAGACCCACGTCACAATCATGTGGAATGCTGAACACAGCAGATACACGGGAACACCACCAGTTGACAATTCCACATCAAGCCACTCCCCACCCTGGCAGGGAAATACATCTCACTCCCACAAGTGCCATTGGTTGGAAATCCTGGAACTCCCTCCCTTACATCATTGTGGGTTTATCTGCAGCAAATGAATGGCAGTCCTTCAAGGCAATACCTCACCGTCACCTCCACCAGAGCAATTATATCTGAGCAATCCGTGGTGACCCAGCGGCAATGAACCAGACACATTAATGAATCACAAAATAAAGCTCAGTATTTGGGACTCGTGTGCTCCAGTGCTGAGCATCTGAATAAATTGGGTCTATATTCTAGATAATTGAAAGGCGATTACATTTGAATGTATCAGATTGTGATGAGGCTTGAGAGGGCAGATGCTGAGAAATTAATCCTGTGGGTCTGGGAATCTAAAATGCAAGAACACAGTCTCAGGAGTTGCTGGAAAAGCTCAGCAGGTCAGGTAGCATCTGTGCAGAGAAATCAGCGTTAATGTTACAGCATCCGCAGTTCATTCGGGTTTGATTGACCCCCTCTCAGGGTAAGGAGCAGGTTATTTGGAACTGAGCTGAGGAGACAGCGCTTCACTCTAAGGCCTCTGAGTCTATAATATTCTCTCTCGCTGAGGACTGTGGATGCCCCCTCACTGAGTGGGGATCAGATTGGAATAGACAGATTGCCGGTGTCTCAGGGAGTCACAGGATTTGGGATGTGGATAGGAAACCAGATTTGAAATCGCAAACCAGCTCTGATTGGATTGACTGCCAGAACAGACTGAACAGTTTAAAGAGTCTGTATAGTCTCCTCCTGCTATATTTTCCTGAGCTGTTAGTTGTTTACTGAACCAACTCCCAATCCCATTAGATTTGGTTCCATGAAACCGTTTATCATTAAACCTCTGCAGCATCCACCCTATTACAAACTATCTCATTCTTTCTTCAGCGTTACCCCCATTGCAATTGCTCAGAAATCATTACATTTCTAACTTCCTTCCGCTCTGCTGAATCCCCTCACCCTCATAACACACGGGTTAAACTTTCCCTTCTCCCTATAGATGTTGCCTGACCTTATCAGATTTCTCAGCATGGCCTGTGTTTATATCAGAGAGAATGACATCTCCCTGTTCCTGTTTCTGTGAGAGGATACATTCCCATCCGACTCCTTGATGTTCCGTTTGTTTACAGAGAAAAGAGGGATCGCTCTGTCCAAATTCATAACATGCACAGAAGGGCATCAATATATTGTGATGGTATTAACAATAAAACATCTTAAACCAAATGAAATCCATGAAGAAATGGAATGTTGCAATGGGGTCTGTAAGGGACAGGAATTCAATCCGCCCTCCCCCTGTTGTTATTGGGCATGATGCTCCTGATACACAGTTTCTGATTGAATGCACAAACAACCTCACTCCATCCATTTCATTCAGAATAAGATCAATAACAGGACGGATTAAAACAAAATACAAACTGTGGTGAATGCTGCATGTAGGGAGTCATGTTACTGTAGAGTTTTTTTACCAGCACTGAGATCAAGCTGATCGGCTCATCATTCACATACCAGTCTAACCGTCTGGATTCCCTCTCGAAACCTCTCCAATTATCCAGATCCCTATCTGATTGAATACTGTCAGTGTGGGGTTTGCACATTCTCCCCGTGTCTGTGTGGGTTTCACCGGGTGCTCCGGTTTCCTCCCACAATCCAATGATGTGCAGGTTAGGGTGGGTTGGCCATGCTAAATAGTCCATAGTGTCCATGGTTGTGTAGATTAGGTGGATTCGCCATGGGAAATGCGGGGTTACAGGGAGAGGGTAGCGGGGGTGAGTCCTGGTGGGATGCATGATGGGCCGAATGGCCGGTTTCCACACTGTGGGGATTCTATGATTCCATGCTCCTTCCCTTCTGCCTCTATGGATGAGGGAGACTATCACCTGACCCAATATCCCCTTTGGCGACTCAACGTTTGCTTTGTTTCCAACAAAGAACTGCAGATGCTGCAGATCTGAGAGACAGCACAGAAATTGCTGGTGAAAGTCAGCAGGTCTGGCAGCATCTGTGGGGAGGGAACCTTTCGGATCCAGTGATTGTTCTGCAGAACTGAAGGCTTCTGATTCAGGTGCTGTCAGACCTGCTGGGCTTCCCCAGTAATTTCTTGTTTGGATTTCAACCCCAATCCAGTTGGTGATGATCACGGCCTTGTTAAGTGTGTTTGGAAATGGGGAGGGAACTGCTAGCAGGGTGATGGTGGGGATAGTGGTGAGCATAGCTGCCTTCCAAGCAGTTGACCCGGATTCGATTCTGCTTCTGGTGATGGTCTGCATTCAGTGAGAAGGAGGGCCGTGGGTCGGAAAGAGCTTGTCATTGTGCTGCGGGTTGGCTGTTCAGTCAAATATACAATCGGGAACTCAATCCACACAGAGTAATATAAGCTCAGAAACAAATCATTCAGTCCAACACATCCATGCCAAACTGATATCCGATGTCAATCTCATCCTATTTGTCAGAAGTTGGCCCATGTTCCTCTGAACCCTTTTTAATTCATACACCCACCCAGATGCCTTTTAAATGTTCTAATTGTACCAGCCTCCACTACGTCCTCTGGCGGCTCATGCACACAGTGCCCTCTGCGTGAAAAATGTTCCTCTTCGGTCCCTTTTAGTTTCCCCTGTCAACTTTAACATATGCCATCTGCTTCTGGACTCCCGCACCACATGGAAATCACCTTGCCTTTTCACCCTATTGAGTTCCTTCATGAATTTGTGAACCTCTGTGAGGTTAACACTCAGCCACTGATGCTCCATGGAAAATAGCCTCAACATGATCTCCCAACACCTTTCCACAATTAACTGAGCAATAAAGGCAAAAATGAAAAACGCCTTCTTCAGTATCCTAACGAAATGTTAGTCCACCTTCAACGATCTATAAAGCTGCACTCCAGGTCTATGTGTTTAGCAACATCCCTAGTACCTTGTCATTCAATGTATATATCCTGCTCTCTTTTGCCTTTCCAAAATGCAGCACCTCCCATTTATCGAAATTTATCTCCATCTGCCACTCCTCAGCCCATTGGCCCATCTGATCAAGATCCCGTTGTCCTCTGCGGTAACCATCTTCACTGTCCTCCACACCTCCAATTTTACTGTCATCTGCAAACTTACTATCCATTCGTCCTATGGTCACATTCAAATCATTGATATAAATGACAAAACAACAATGGATCCAGCACCGATCCTTGTGGCACATCGCTGGTCACAGGCCGCCAGTCTGAAAAGCAACCCTCCCCCACCACCCTCTGTCTTCTACCTTCGAGCCAGTTCTCTACCCAAATGGTAATTCTACTGCCGCAACACACAAATTTGAAATTATGACACCAGTCTCAAAAGTACAACAAGAATCTATTCCTGATTACAAAAGTTTGGCACTGGTGCTGTTTACACTTGGAATATACCTGGAGCAGAACAAGAATAGATAATTCTGTCAGTGGACGACTAAATGGGAGAATTGTTGCAGGGAAATACTGAATGGAAGGACTAGTGCACAGTGGAGCTAAACTAGAGAATCAGCTAGGACATCAGTAAATGGAAGAATTAGTACAGGGGGATGAATAAGTGGGAGATTTGGTGGGAAAAAAACAAATGCGAGATTAGGTGCACAGTGCCATTACATTGGAAAACTGGTGTGAGTTTCAATATATAAGAAAAGTGGAGCACAGCATGTCTAAATTGGGGAAGAGGGGCAAGGGAATCAATCAAAAGAAGAAATATTGCAAGCATCGGTAAATTGGAGATTCAGCTCAGTGCATCACTAAATGAAAGCAATTCAGCAGGTCACCCGTACGTGGAAGAAATGTTTCAGGGAACAATTAAATGGAAGGAATTGAGGCAGGGCAACAATAATTGGAGAATTCATGCAGGTGCCCTTAGACTGGGCAGGATAATACTCAATGGGAGAGTTAGTTCAGTTTCAGGATTTGTGCAGGATTGGTAAATGGTAGAAATGGTGCAGAGCAGCGGAGCCATAAAGTCATACAATCACAGAGATGTACAACATGGAAACAGGCAATTCAGTCCAACTTGTCTATGACTCAATTTTAGAATTCTGGCAGTGCTCCACAAAATTGGAGAATCATTTCAAAGAACTACGTGATAGAGATTCGAGGAATAGGGAGAGAGAACAATTAAATGCGTGGCTTCAGGGATGGTGCAGGAGGGAGGGGTTCCAGTTTTTGGATAACTGGGGTTCTTTCTGGGGACGGTGGGACCTCTATAAACAGGATGGTCTACACCTGAACCTGAGGGGAACCAGTATCCTTGGGGGGAGGTTTGCTAGTGCTCTTGGGGGGGGTTTAAACTAACTCGGCAGGGGCATGGGAACCCAGATTGTAGCTTCAGGGTGCAGGGCCTGGAGTGTAGGGAGGTGAGGAACATGGCATCAATTTCCAAGGAGGGTGCCTGTAAACAGGGAAGTGGCTTGAAGTGTGTATACTTCAATGCAAGAAGTATACGAAATAAGGTAGGTGAACTTGCAGCGTGGGTTGGTACCTGGGACTTCGATGTTGTGGCTATTACGGAGACATGGCTAGAACAGGGACAGGATTGGCTGTTGCAGGTTCCGGGATTTAAATGTTTTAGTAGGGTCAGAGGTGGGGGTAAAAGAGGGGGAGGTGTGGCATTGCTTGTCAAAGATAGTATTACAGCGGTGGAAAGGACGATGGATGAGGACTTGCCATCTGAGGTAGTTTGGGCTGAGGTTAGGAATAGGAAAGGTGAGGTCACCCTGGTAGGAGTCTTTTACAGGCCTCCTAATAGTCCTAGAATCATTGAAGAAAGGATTGGGAAGGTGATTCAGGAGATGAGTGACAGTAATAGGGTTGTTATGGGGGACTTTAACTTTCCTGATATTGATTGGGAAAGCTATAGCTCAAGTTCGTTAGATGGGTCAGTGTTTGTTCAATGTGTGCAGGAGAGTTTCCTGACACAATATGTAGACAGGCCAACAAGAGGTGAGGCCATACTGGATTTGGTTCTGGGTAACGAACCAGGCCAGGTGTTAGAATTAGAGGTAGGTGAGCACTTTGGGGATAGTGACCATAATTCGGTGATTTTTACACTCGTGATGGAGAGGGATAAGTGTGTACTACAGGGCAAGAATTATAGCTGGGGTAAGGGAAATTATGATGCGGTGAGGCATGACTTAGGATGTGTGGCTTGGAAAAGTAGACTCCAAGGCAAGAGTGTAAATGATATGTGGAACTTGTTCAAGGGGCAACTATTGAGTGTCCTTGATAATTATGTACCTGTCAGGCAGGAAGGAAAGGGTCGTGCGAGGGAGCCGTGGTTTAATAAGGAATTGAAATCCCTTGTTAAATGGAAGAGGGCGGCCTATCTCAAGATGAGACGTGAAGGTTCAATTGGGGCGATTGAGAGTTATAGGGTAGCCAGGAAGGACCTGAAGAGAGAGCTAAAAGCAGCAAGGAGGGGACATGAAAGGTCCTTAGTAGATAGGATTAGGGAAAACCCTAAGGCTTTCTATAGGTATGTTAGGAATAAAAGAATGACTAGGGTAGGAATAGGTCCAGTCAAGGATAGTAGGGGGAAGTTGCGTGTGGAGGCGGAAGAGATTGGGGAGACACTGAATGAATACTTTTCTTCAGTATTCACTCAGGAACAGGGCATTGTTGTCGATGAGAATACTGAGGCACAAATAAGTAGAATGGATGGCTTTGAGGTATGTAGAGAAGAGGTGTTGGAAATCCTGGAAAAGGTGAAAATAGATAAGTCCCCTGGGCCTGATGGCATTTATCCTAGGATTCTCTGGGAAGCAAGGGAGGAGATTGCAGAGCCATTGGCCTTGATTTTTATGTCCTCTTTGTCTACAGGAGTAGTGCCAGAAGACTGGAGGATAGCAAATGTGGTTCCCTTGTTCAAAAAGGGGAGTAGGGATAGCCCTAGTAACTATAGGCCGGTGAGTCTCACTTCTGTTGTGGGCAAAGTCTTAGAGAGAATTGTAAGGGATAGGATTTATGCACATCTGGATAGGAATAATGTGATCAAGGATAGTCAGCATGGTTTTGTGAAGGGCAAGTCGTGCCTCACAAACCTTATTGAATTCTTTGAAAAGGTGACGAAGGAGGTTGATGAGGGGAAAGCGGTAGATGTGGTATATATGGATTTTAGTAAGGCGTTTGATAAGGTTCCCCATGGTAGGCTACTGCAGAAAATACGGAGATATGGCATTGAGGGTGAGTTGGAGGTTTGGATTAGAAATTGGCTGGATGGAAGAAGACAGAGGGTAGTAGTTGATGGCAAAGTTTCTTCATGGAGTGCCGTCACTAGCGGTGTTCCCCAAGGATCTGTTTTGGGACTATTGCTGTTTGTCATTTTTATAAATGACCTGGAAGAGGGGTTAGAAGGTTGGGTGAGCAAGTTTGCGGATGATACGAAAGTCGGAGGAGTTGTTGACAGTGAGGAAGCATGTGGCAGGTTACAGCAGGATATAGAGAAGCTGCAGAGCTGGGCAGAAAGGTGGCAGATGGAATTCAATGTAGCTAAGTGCGAGGTGATTCACTTTGGGAAGAATAACAAAAAGATGGGGTACTGGGCTAATGGTCGGATACTTGGTAGTGTGGATGAGCAGAGGGATCTTGGTGTCCATGTACACAGATCTCTGAAAGTTGCCACCCAGGTAAATAGTGCGGTGAGGAAGGCATATGGCGTACTGGCTTTTATTGGTAGAGGAATTGAGTTCCGGGGTACTGAGGTCATGATGCAGTTGTATAAGACTCTGGTACGGCCGCATCTGGAATATTGTGTGCAGTTTTGGTCGCCATACTATAGGAAGGATGTGGAGGCATTGGAACGGGTGCAGAGGAGGTTTACCAGGATGTTGCCTGGTATGGAAGGAAAATCGTATGAGGAAAGACTGAGGCACTTGGGGCTGTTTTCACTAGAGAAAAGAAGGTTTAGGGGTGACTTGATTGAGGTGCACAAGATGATTAGGGGGTTAGATAGGGTCGACAGTATGAACCTTTTCCCGCGTATTGAGTCGGGTATTACAAGGGGGCATAGCTTTAAATTAAGGGCGGGTAGATATAGGACTGATGTTAGGGGTAGGTTCTTCACTCAGCGAGTCGTTAGTTCATGGAATGCCCTGCCAGTAACAGTGGTGGACTCTCCCTCTTTATGGGCATTTAAGAGGGCATTGGATAGGTATATGGAGGATAGTGGGTTAGTGTAGTTTAGGTGGGCTTGGATCGGCGCAACATCGAGGGCCCAAGGGCCTGTACTGCGCTGTATTCTTCTATGTTCTATGTTCTATGTTCTAACTACTGAATGGAAGAATTGGACAAGGGCTAATCGAAATAAGAGAATTTGGAACAGGGCATCGGATAATGGCAAATTTGTGCAGTTAGCAACAAATGGGACAAGTTCAGTTCAGCAGTAAATGGGAGAATTGGTGCAGTGTAGACTAAATGGGAGAATTGGGGCAGGAGAATACTTGATGTGGGAATGAGTGTCGGGCACCCCTAAATTGGGCGAGGGCAATATGAGGATTGGTGTAAGGCAAAACTGAATGGAGAACTTGTTCAGGACGTCAGTACTTGGGGGAAATGGTGCTATGTGACGATGAATTGGAGAATTGGTGCGGGCCATCAGTAAATGAGAGACTTGGAGTACTGTGGAGCTAAATTAAACAATTGGTGCATGGCAACAGTAAATGGGAGAATTAGAGTAGCGCACCCTTAATTGGTAGAATCGGGCTCGGGCATCAGTAAATGGAAGAATTAGTACAGGGATATGAGTAAATGGGTGATTTGGTGTAAACAATAAATGGGAGATCTGGTGCACAGTGCAGTTAATTAGAAAATTGCTGGGAGTGCCAATATATTGGCAAATTGGAGCAGAGCGTGTCTAAATTGGGAAATAGGGGCCAAGGAATCAATAAAAAGAAGAAATGTTGCAAGCATTGATAAATTGGAGATTCAGTTCAGTGCATCACTAAATGAAAACAATTCAGCAGAGCACCCGTACGTGGAAGATGTGTGTCAGGGAACAATTAAATGGAAGAAAATGATGCAGGGAAACAATAATTGGAGAATTCATGTCGGTGCCATTAAATTCTAAATGGGAGGACTGGGGCAGGATAACCTCAATGGGAGAGTTAGTGAAATTCCCGAATTAGTGCAGGATTGGTAAATGGGAGAATTGGTGCAGGGAAGTGCAGCACTAATTACAGACTTAGAGATGTACAGGACGGAAACAGACCCTTTCGTCCAACTTGTCCACGCCTAAATTTAAGAATTCTGGCAGTTCTCCACTAAACTGGAGAATCATTGCAAGAAACTACGAAATGCAAAAATTGTAAAAGGGCTTATCAAAATGTGAGAATTTTAGGGCAGCAGGGCATCAGATAATGGGTGCATTAGTGCCGTTCAGCACTAATGGGAGAATTGGGGTAGGACATTACCTTTTGGGAGATTTAGAGTAGGGCTCTCTTAAATTGGGCGAGGGCATCAGTCAATCTGAGAACTGGTATAAGGCACAACTGAGTGGAGAACTCATTCAGGACATCAGTAATTGGGGGGCAATGGTGTTAAGCAACACTAATTTGGAGAACTGGTGTGGGGTATCAGTAAATGAGAGACCTGGTGCACAGTGGAGCTATATTGGTGCATGACAACAGTGAATGGGAGAATTAGAGTAGCGCACCCTTAAATGGTAGAATCAGTAAATAGAAGAATTAGTACAGGGATATAAATAAATGGGAGATTTGGTGAAATTTGGGCGAAGGCATCAGTCAATATGAGAATTGGTGAAAGGCAAAACTGAGTGGAGAACTTGTTCAGGACGTCAGTGATTGGGGGAAATGGTGCTAAGCAACACTGAATTGGAGAATTCGTGCGGGCCATCAGTAAATGAGAACCTGGTCCACAGTGGAGCTAAATTAGAGAATTAGTGCGTGACAACAGTAAATGGGAGAATTAGAGTAGCGCACCCTTAAATGTTAGAATCGGGCTCGGGCATCAGTAAATGGAAGAATTAGTACAGGGTATGAGTAAATGGGAGGTTTGGTGGGAATCAATAAATGGGAGATTCGGTGCACAGTGCCATTAATTAAAAAATTGGTGGGAGTGCCAATATATTGGAAAATTGGAGCAGAGCATTTTTAAATTGGGGAATACGGGCCAGGGATTCAATAAAAAGTATTAGTAAATTGGAGACTCAATTCAGTGCATTACGGAATGAAAAACAAATCTGCAGGGCTACCGTACGCTGAAGATGTGTGTCAGGGAACAACTAAATGGAAGGAATTGGTGCAGGGCAACAATAATTGGAGAACTCATTAAATTCTAAGTGGGAGGACTGGGGCAGGATAACCTCAATGGGTGAGTTGGTGCAGTTCCCGGATTTGTACAGGATTGGTGAATGGGAGAATTGGTACAGGGAAGCAGAGCCCTAAATAGAACCGCAGAGATGTACAGTGCTTTAGCTCCCACAACAGTGACTGCACCGCACAAGGACTTCAGTTGCTATGAAGCATATTCAGAAATCCTGAATGTGTGAAAATACATTTATAAATACAAATCAAGCCTTTGCAATGAATATAAGATCCCAATACAGGGCAGGAAATTGATATCTATCGATCTCATCTCACCGGAGAGAAATCAGGGTGAAAAACTGTATTTTTGATGTGATTGATACCTGAACAATTAAACACCAGTTAAGTTAAAGAGATAATTCACATCCAATGAAGTAAACTATTACTGACCAAATAAACATAGTCCAGTTCTGGATGCAATAACAGCAGAATACGATCACGTTACCCCACTGGAATGTGTGTGTCACCATAGTCTTACCAGACCACAGGGGCTGCTCTCTTCATTACAGAGAGAAGCAACTCATGATGATTTGACCAGAGGGCCCAGACCTCAGGCAAACGAAGAATTTGAGAAGAAGAGTCCTTCATGGTAACCTCAAACTGGTAATGGGAATTGAAACCACGCTGTTTGCATCACACCCCTCTGTAAACCAACAATGCAGCCAACTTAGCTAAACTGATCCCCCCTAACTGGAGTGTCACATGTGGGGATGAATAATTGAATCCCTTGCTACATACAGTGCAGGTTAACAGCCTCTTCCCACAATGTGTTCGTTGATGTTTCGTCAAATCATTGCTACTCATAAAGCTCTTCTCACAGTCTGAGCATTTACATGTTCTCTCATTGATGTGAACAAAGCCATAGCTGCTGAGGTTGGAGAACCGAGTGAACCGCTTCCCACACAAGGAGCAGGTAAAAGGTGTGAATGTGCTGGTGCTCACTGAGTACAGATGACTAAATGAATCCCTTCCTACATCCGTGCAGGCGTATTTCTTTCTCTCTCTCTCTCTCTCTCTCTCTCTCTCTCTTTCTCTCTCTCTCTCTCTCTCTCTCTCTCTCTCTCTCCAGTATGGCCACGCTCATGTATTTGAAGCTTTGCCGATTTAATAAATCCCTTCTCACACACAGAGCAGATGATTGGTCTCTCTCCAGTGTCAACTCAACGGTTGACATTAGGCTGAACTGGGAAGTTTATTCCTTGCCAAACAGAGCAGACAACACTTCTCTCCCGATGATGAAGGCGTTTGTCTGACATTAGGCTGGATCCCCAAGTTAATACCTTCCCACACATGGAACAGCTGAATACCTTCTCCCCCATGGGAACAGGTTGATGTTAAATTATGGCTGAAACATTTGTTGCTGGAAAAGCGCAGCAGGTCAGGCAGCATCAAAGGAACAGGAGAATCGACGTTTCGGTCATAAGCCCTTCTTCAGGAATGAGGAGGGTGTGCCAAGCAGGCTGAAATAAAAGGTAGGGAGGAGGGACTTCGGGGAGGGACGTTGGGAATGCGATAGGTGGAAGGAGGTTAAGGTGAGGGTGTTAGGCCGGAGAGGGGGTGGGGCGGAGAGGTTGGGAAGAAGATTGCAGGTCAAGAAGGCGGTGCTGAGTCTGAGGGTTGGGACTGAGATAAGGCCGGGGGAGGGAAAATGAAGAAGCTTGAGAAATCTGCATTCATCCCTTGTGGTTGGAGGGTTCCTAGGCGGAAGATGAGGCGTTCTTACTCCAGGCGTGGTGTTGCTGATTGAGGACCTGGCTGAAGAGCTTCAGGGCAGAGGAGATGATCTGGGGGGGTGCAGTTAGAGAGGGACTTGCTGAGATCCTTGTAGAGGGAGGAGGAGAGCTTCTCCAAGGAAGGCATCCTTGCAAGAGGATTCGCAGTAGGTTAAAATCAACGAGCAGAAAGTGAGGACTGCAGATGCCGGAGTTCAGAGCTGAAAAATGTGTTGCTGGAAAAGCGCAGCAGGTCAGGCAGCATCAAAGGAACAGGAGAATCGACGTTCCCGTCATAAGACCTTCTTCAGGAAGGAGATTAGTGTGCCAAGCAGGCTAAGATAAAAGGTAGGGAGGAGGGACTTGGGGGAGTGGCGTTGGGAATGCAATAGGTGGAAGGAGGTTAAGGTGTGAAATTATGACCATTGAATTTAAGACCTTTACACATCTTACAGTTTTTTTCCCCCCACAGTCGGGGAAAGGTCTCTTGTCAGTGTGAACCCACTGGTGTTACATGAAGCTGGATGACTGAGTAAATCCCTTCCCACACATAGAACAGATGAACTATCTCTCCACAGAATGTCTGTTTTGATGAGTCTCCAGCTGGTCTGGGGATTTGCAATCCTTCTCACAATCCAGATATTTCCATGGTGCTGATCTCCTCACATATCTCCAAGTTGGATAATGTGTTGAATCCTTTCCCATAAACACAACATATTTATGGCTTCTCTGTCTGTGGACTTTTAAAGAATGTTAACTGGATAATGATAAATAATTTCTGCAGTCTGTTCAGTGGAACACACACTGTTGTGTGTGTGTGTGTGTGTGTGTGTCTGTGTGCATCTCTGTCAGTATGTGCGTCTGTGTGTTTGCACTTTACTACTCACAATTTTTTTTGAAATCTTTGCTTCCAGACATACCAGATAAACACCTTCACTTTATGTCCAAATGAATCAAGTGACTCTGTTGGATCTTTATGTCATGTTTGATTTGACTAACTAATCTTCAATTCTTTCAGTCTATTTCTCTGTGAAATGATTTTCAAATATTATCGTGGTGCATACAGAGTAAAAACTCAGAACAAACAAATCCAATTTCAGAAAGACATCCTCTCTCTACTCTATACCTCCTCCCAAACAAATGATCCAATCATATCAAAAGATGCAAAAAGCCCCATCAAAAGACAAAAGGAACCTTCCTGAATAAATCAGGTTGTTGTTCCAACATACATGAGACAATGTGTGTCCTGAGGTGCACATCTGTTGTGGGATGTACCTTGCCAACTGGTGGACAGCACTATCCCATATCCAGAAGGATGTTACACAAGAGATAATCCCCTTTGCTGCTACTGTACAGCAATGGGGAAGAAAGACAATGATGAAGGTTGTTGGCAATTAAGAGTGCTGTTTTGTCCCACATGTTGATAAGGTTCTTGTGTCGCTGAAGCAGCATTCAACCAGTCAAGTGGAGAGGATTCTGTATCACACCTGACTTACGTCTTGTAAGGTGGGCAGTCAGGAGGTGAGTTGAGCGCTGCAAGACGTTTTGCATCTGCCCTGATCTTGTATCAACTGTAGTTATATAGTTAGTCCTGTTCAGTTTCTGGTCAATATTACACCCCCGGAATGCTGCTCATGGAGGATTCAACAATGATATTGTTGTGGATTGTCAACAAGGGATACTCGGATATTCTCTTGTTCCAGCCGTATCACATCCGTGGCTTTGCCAGGCACGGATGTGATACGGCTGGTACTTGCCACTTGTGCAGATTTTAGATCCTGGCCAGGTCTTGCTACATATGGATATGCGGTTTTTAGCGACGTTGAGGTTCAGGTTGTAAGATTGTTCTCAATTAGAACAAACCTACCATCTCAGCGGGCAACCTTATAACCTGAACATATGGATATGCACTACATCAGTATCTGAGCAGTTGAAAATGATGCTGAATATTGTCCAATTGTCAACCAACAACCCTGCTTCTGAAGGGAAATTTATTGACAAAGCAGCTGAAGTTGGTTGACCCTGAGACTCCACCCTGAGGAACTCCCCTCGAACTAACAAGGCCTGGCTTCTCAAGGCCCACCTATTTCACAAGTGGGACATGGCACGTCTGAACAGGTTGGTTAAAAATGTCACCTGCAAAAATATCCAGGGATTCAAGTAGACTGCTTTTGTTTCAAAGATCACCTGAGGGTGAAGCTGCTATAAAGCTATCGCCCAGGACACTGCACCACCCGGGCAATGGGTTCTGAAGGAGATGCACACAGGACTGGAATGGTTCACTCTGCTTCTCTGTCCTTATCTCCTGCCTGACCTGGTCACTTCCTCCAGCACTTTCTGATTTGATTTGGATGTGAGCATAAGAGGTACAGTTAGTAAGTTTGCTGATGACACCAAAATTGGAGGTGTAGTGGACAGAGAAGAAGGTTACCTCAGATTACAACAGGATCTTGACCAGGTGGGCCAATGGGCTGAGAAATAGCAGATGGAGTTTAATTCAGAAAAATGCAAGGTTCTGGATTTTGGGAAAACAAATCTTAGATGGACTTATACACTTAATGATAAGGTCCAAGGGAGTGTTGATGAACAAAGAGACCTTGGAGTGCAGATTCATGGCTCCTTGAAAGTGGAGTCGCAGGTCAATAGGATAGTGAAGAAGGCGTTTGGTATGCTTTCCTTTATCGGTCAGAGTATTGAGTACAGGAGTTGGGAGGTCATGTTGCAGCTGAAGATGACATGAGTTAGGCGACTGTTGGAATATTGTGTGCAATTCTGGTCTCTTCCTATTGGAAAGATGTTGCGAAACTTGAACGGGTTCAGAAAAGATTTACAAAGATGTTGCCAGGATTGGAGGATTTGAGCTATATGGAGAAGCTGAACAGGCTGGGGCTGTTTTCCCTGGAGTGACGGAGGTTGAGGGGTGACCTTACAGAGGTTTTCCAAAATCATTAGGGGCATGAAAAGGATAAATAGACAAAGTTTTTTTTCCCTGGGGTGGGGCAGTCCAGAACTAGAGGGAAGAGGTTTAGGGTGAGAGGGCAAAGATATAAAAGAGACCCAAGGGGCAATTCTTTCACGCACAGAGTGATACATGTATGGAATGAGCTGCCAGAGGAAATGGTGGAGGCTGGTACAATTGCAACAGTTAAAAGACATTTGGATGGGTGTATGAATAGGAAGGGTTTGGTGGGATACAGGCCGGTAGCTGGCAGGTGGGACTAGATTGGGTTGGGATATCTGGTCGGTATGAATGGGCTGGACCGAAGGCTCTGTTTCCATGCCGTACATCTCTATGACTCTCGTCTCAGATTTTCAGCATCTGCATGAATCTCCCTTAGGCCCCGCCCAGTGACGTCACGCATCCCTCTGCGCATACGTCCACATTTCCGGCCAAGATGGCGGCTGTTCACCTCGGAACTGTAAAACACTTAGCCACAAGTTATTTTAAAGGTTTTCGCTTCTCGCTGGAAGGGTTTATTCTCGGTCTGAATCCCTCTCTCCAGCTTCTGCAGCCTTACCGTCTGGAAAAGCGCGTCTCGCCATTTCACACGGAGCCAAACACAGCACTGCGGCTGCACCGCCCTCCCTGTAGTGAGTATAGAGAGTATTCATCCCCGTGGAGAATGCTGGGTAGCTACTCCGCCATTGAGGAGATTCACACAGAAGATTGAATCTGTTCATTAATAATTTTCTCTTTCCTGAATTCCAATCTTCTGCTATCCAAATAATCTTTGGAAGAACAAAATTGGCGGTTAGAAAAACATCTTAAAATTGGATGCATCTCTCAAATAATCTCTACAACATAATCTTGTCATTAAAATAGTAGATCTCTCAAATCAAGTTGGAAATTCCCATCCTGAACTGATGGTGGTCGATTTTGGAAACACCTTTAACAGGTGGATGTTTAATACACAAGCCAAGAGATACATTTGTTTATTCTGAATGTCTCTCAACATGTTTCTTTTGTCATCTCATTTTGCAGAGTAGTGGAAGGAATGAAAACTGAAGCGTTTCTCTGATGCACGTTCTGTGCTAACTTCTCAGCTCCAAGCTCCAGCTAGAGAGTTTACATTGAAGTACAACGACATTGATTCAGAGGTGAATATTTTTGAACTTTCATCTATAATTTAGTAGTTAACTTGCTTTGCTGTGGTTCATTGGTTAGGCCCTGGTGTGATCTCTTCACTGTGGATCTGAATCCCTGTCCTCCATGACAATCTCTTTGCCAATATCCAACCTGCACTACCTTTAATAATAAGTATTTTAACTCTCTGTGACAGATTATTGTTATTTCTTCTAGTTATGGTCAAATGAGAGCTTCGTCACTGCAGATCCCTGACGTATTTGCTGTTAATTTATTCCACTCGTATGTGTGGCCTACCTCACAAACATCACTCAGACCCTGCTATGCTCTATTTTTGCGTTCATTCTTCATGCTCCCTCTTACACACACTCTTCCCTTCCCTGCTCGTACACACCCATGCTTCCCCCGCTATCACCTTCCCCCTCCCGTCGCCTTCCCTCCCCGTCACCCTTCTCCCCCCGTCACCCTTCTCCCCCCGTCAACCTTCTCCCCCCCGTCACCCTTCTCCCCCCCGTCACCCTTCTCCCCCCCGTCACCCTTCTCCCCCCCGTCACCCTTCTCCCCCCCGTCACCCTTCTCCCCCCGTCACCCTTCTCCCCCCCGTCACCCTTCTCCCCCCCGTCACCCTTCTGCCCCCCGTCACCCTTCTCCCCCGTCACCCTTCTCCCCCCGTCACTCTTCTCCGCCCGTCACCCTCCTCCCCCACCCCCGTCACCCTCCTCCCCCACCCCCGTCACCCTCCTCCCCCACCCCCGTCACCCTCCTCCCCCACCCCGTCACCCTCCTCCCCATTGCCTTCCCACCCTCCCCAATTGCCTTCCCAACCCCCATTGCCTTCCCATACCCCCATTGCCTTCCCATACCCCCATCGCCTTCCCATACCCCCATCGCCTTCCCATACCCCCATCGCCTTCCCATACCCCCATCGCCTTCCCATACCCCCATCGCCTTCCCATACCCCCATCGCCTTCCCACCCCCCATCGCCTTTCCACCTGCAATTCTCCCCATCGCCTTCACCCCATCGCCTTCCCACCCCCCATTTCCTTCTACCCCATTGCCTTCTATCCCATTGCCTTCTACCCCATTGCCTACCCACCCCCATCGCTTTCCCTCCCCAATCGCCTTCTCCCCCAAAGCCCTTCCCAACCCCATCGCCCATCCCACCCCCATCGCCCTTCCATCCCCATCGCCCTTCCCAACTCCATCGCCCTTCCCACCCCATCGCCTTCCCACTCGCGCCTTCTCCCCCATCGCCTTCCCACTCCATCGCCTTCCCAACCCATCGCCTTCCCACCCCCCACATGGCACGGAGTCCAAGTCACCCTCTGGGACAGGTGGAGAGGGAGGGAGTGGGGAATGGGGGGGGGGAGAAGAGAGAGAGAGCGTGAGGGACAGGTTGTGGTGAAGGGGGGATGGTGGTGAGAATAAAACCCAGTGAGAGAACATGACAAAGAGAATGAAAGACCGAAAGCAGAATAACAAATACCTGGTGGGAGGGAGACAGAAGGACAGAGAGAGAGAGAAAACTGAAAGCGAGAAAGAGAAAAACGACAGGCGGAGGGAGAGAGAAAAAGCCCAGGGAGAGCGAGAGAGAAATTGGTAAAGGCTGAATGATTAAATAATTGCAGTAAATTAAACGATTAAACAGTGAGGAGGCAGAGAATTGTAGGAAGGGAATCTCCAGGGGAACGTGAACAGGATGGAGATATGGAAGGATGGAGAGAGATGGGGATTGAAGGAAAGATGTAGGAAAGGGAGAGAGGGAACACGGGAATGAAGATGAAAGCTGCAGTGAGTGACAGAGGCAGTACCATCTGTGGGATCAGACTGTGCAGCAACTCCCTCTCTTCCCCATTCTGCCCCTTTGTCTCCCCACCCCTCGAGCCCAGAGCTCGCCCCTTATGGTAAAAATCACAGAGATAGCTTGAACCCCACAATTCTTTTCCGTGTGTGTGTCTGTGTCTGTGTGTCTGTGTGTAAATGAACAACAAGGAGACAGGACGGTTTCTGATTATTCTCTCTCTGGCTCCAGCTTTTGTCTGATGATTCCTCATGGCAGAATGCTTGGATTCTGTCTGTCTCTTCATCGTCCGAGTTTCAACTCCCAAATCAAATCTCCTCCTCGGGGGGAGAGACTGTTGTACTGTAGGGCACTCTGCAGGTAATTTGAGAGACAGTAAGATCCCACAAATTGTATTACTCTGATATTAGAACAAGACTTTGGATCGAGTTTCTCATTTAAGGTTTTAATTCCTTCCTTGGGAAGTCCTGTCTGTCAGACACTCACTGGGGATTGATGTGTTTGTGTCAAATCCCAGGCCCCGGTTATTTTTACCCAAGCTTCAAATCTGTTTTAAAAATGACAGGGCCGCATTCTGACAGGAGCCAGTTAACCAGAGGCCATTAAAACTCAGTGTCCCCCAGAAGGTTAAACCTCGGGGTAAATAAACACACAACTCACGTGGGCCCCCACGGGGAGTAGCCTGTGGACCAGGCCCTCAGGACCGTGTCCCGTCTGGAGAAAGCTTTTGCTCAAAGGCCTCCTGAACCCAAAGTTTCACTCTTTGAATCTTCAAGCAGGCAGCATTATCCCTTGCAAGGAAAGAAACAGCATTAGTTGAAAGGCAAAGGAGAGGGGGCGAAGGCGTGGGGGAAGGGATTGAAGGGGGAAAGGAGAGGGAGGGAAGGAGAATTGGAGCCGGGGATGGAACGCAAGGAGTACGGAATGGCGGGGGAAGGATTGGAGGGGAAGGAGAGTTGGGGAAAGGACAGGGGGAAGGAAGGTGGGATGGAGAGGGGTTAAGAGGGGGAAGGACGGAGTGGAGGGGGAAGGAGACGGGGAAGGAAGTGCGAATGGAGAGTGGAAGGGGAGAGAAGGAGATAGGGAAGGAGAACAGGGATTGAAGGACAGAAGGAGAGCAGGGATGGAAGGAATGAAGGAAAGAGGAGAAGGGGGCAGAGTAGGGGGGAAGCAATTGGTAGGATCTGAGAAGGGAGAATGTAAGGGGAATGGAGGGGAGTGGCAGAGAGAGAGAGAAAGAGAGAGTGGGAGTGGAGGAAAGGGGAAAGGAGAAGATGAGTGGGTGGGAAGGAGTGGGGGAAGGGGGAAGGGTGAAGTAGAGGGTGGGAAGGAGAGAGGGAAAGGAGAGGATGGAAAAGGAGGGGGGAAGGAGAAAAGGGTGGTAAGGAGAGGAGGAATTGTGGGGACGGAGGGAGTGGGTAGGAGAAAAAGGGGAAGGAGAGGAGGGGGAAGGAGAAGAGGAGGAGAGTGGGCGAAGCATGGGAAGGAAGGAGGGAGAAGTGGAGAGGGGAGGATAGGAGGGGGGACAGACAGAGGGTGAGGGGGGAGGGGAGGAGGAAGAGTAGGGGAGTTGAAGAAGGAGAGTGTGTGTGAAGGAGGTGAGGGGTTGGAGAGGAGTGCAAGGAGGGGAGGAGGAACGGGGAGGAAGGAGAGGAGGGTGAAAAAGATGGGGAAGGAGAGGAGGGTGAAGGAGGTGGGGAAGGAGGGGGTGAAGGAGAGGAGGGTGAAGGAGGTGGGGAAGGAGGGGGTGAAGGATGAGGAGAGTGAAGGATTTGGGGAAGGAGAGGAGGGAAAGGAGAGGGGAGGAAGGGGGGTGAAGGAGAGGAGGGGCAAGGAGAGGGGGCAAAGGACATGGGAGAAGGAAATGTGGGGGAAGGAACGGTGAAGGAGAAATGGGGTGAAGGAGAAGTGGGGCGAGGAGAAGGGCAGGAGGGGGTTGGAATGGGGAGGAGATGGGGGAACAAGAGGGGAAGAAGGAGAGGAGGGGAAAGGAGAGGGGACGGGAAGGAGAGGGGGCAGAGGGAGGAGGGAGTTTGGAAAGAGTGAGGAGAAGGGGAGGAGAGGTGGAGAGAAAGGGGAAGGGGGAATGGGGGTGAGGTGGAGAGGGGAGGAAGGAGGGGGTAGGGGTGTGGTGGAGAGAGGGCTGGAAGGAGATGGGCAGGAGAGGGGGAAGTTGAGAGGGGAGGAGATTCGTTGGAAGGAAGCGTGTAAAGGAGGGGTAAGGAAAGGGAGTGAAGGAGGGCGGGAGACATCTCTGCCTCTGTCCCCAATCTTTCCCCACCTGTCCCCAATCAGTCCCCACCTGTCCCCAATCTTTCCCCACCTGTCCCCAATCAGTTCCCA
Organism: Chiloscyllium plagiosum; assembly: GCF_037043375.1. Classification (NCBI taxonomy): domain Eukaryota; kingdom Metazoa; phylum Chordata; class Chondrichthyes; order Orectolobiformes; family Hemiscylliidae; genus Chiloscyllium; species Chiloscyllium plagiosum. The sequence continues at coordinate 47,809,834 of NW_028270185.1, forward strand.
CCAGTCCCCAATCAGTTCCCACCTGTCTCCAATCAGTCCCCACCTGTCCCCAATCAGTTCCCACCTGTCCACAATCATTCCCCACCTGTCCCCAATCAGTCCCCACCTGTCCCCCGCCAGTCCCTAACCGTCCCCACCTATACCCAGCGGTCCCCAGTCAGTCCTTGCGCAGCCCCGTCTGGCCCCATCTGTCCCGATCAAATCCTGAGAGTTCTCCCTGAATATAACTGGAATAAACCGAACCCTGAGATAACAACCAGGACCAGGCGAATGGGGAGGATTCTGCAGTGAGTATCTCCCTCGACCATGTACCAATGTCAAAACAGTCCCATGGTCACCCCACCACCCCGCCATGATTAGCGGTATAATCCAGGACCAGAGCTTGGAATGAATGGGACCATTTGTTTTGGGATCAGGAACTTGCTTTCCCACCAAGACCACCTTCCCCTTCCTCCCCTCTCTGCCTTCCACAAGGACCGTTCCCTTCGACACTCCATGGGTTTGTTCCACTCTCACCCTCCAAACTCCCAGGTACGTTACCCTGCCACCGGAAAAGATGCAAAACCTGCTGTTACAACCCCATCCCCCTCAGCTCCAGGGCCCCCAAACCCTCCTTCCAGGGGAGACAGAGGTTCTCCTGCCTCTCCTCCAACCGTGTTTCCAGTATCAGGTGCTCCCGATGTGGGCTTCTCTACATCAGGGAGACCCAACGGAAACTTAGTGAACGGTTCTCCGAGCATCACAGCCGGGCCCCAGGAACTGACCAGATCTCTCAGTCACCGCCCAGTTCAATTCCTCCCAACCACTCCCTTTCCAACATGACCATCCTCGACCTCCTGCATTGCCACAATGAACCACACCACAAATTGGAGAAACATCTCATCCTCCGCCTGGGCAACCTACAGCCTGGAGGACTCAACACTGAGTTCTCCAATTTCAAATAACCTCCCTCGCCATCCCCTGACTCCCTTCCACTGCTCTCTCTCACCAATTGGATTCATTCCTCCCATTGACCAACCAAGTGGGACCCTCTACCTGTACTCACCCCTGCGCTCTCGTTTCCCCCCACCCTTGCCTGTTCCACTCCTTCGTCCTCCCTCACCCTCCCTTCCCCTCCCACCCCATCCTCCCTCCCCAAACCCTCACACCCAATCGCCCTCCCACCCCATCCTCCCTCCCCACCCGTTACCCCTCCCCTTTGCCCTCCCACCCCATCCTCTCTCCCACTTTGTCCTCCTTCGTCCTCCCTCCCCTCTTTGTCCTCCCTCCCCCCCCTTAGTCTTCCCTCCCCCTCACTCTCTTTCCCTCCCCACTGCCTCCTTCTCCCCTTCCTCCCTCTCCTTCTGTCGATCCCTCTCTCCGTTGTTCCACCTCCCTTTCCATTCCGTTTTATCATCCATCCGTCTTTTTTCTGGCCCCCCTCCCTTTTTTACTAGGCCTCAGACCTCAGAACCTGTCCCCCTCTGGAGCTTAGCCAAGGTTTTCCTCGGCCTGAACATTTTGGATTTTCATGTTGCAGCTTTCCCAACAAAAGTTCATCCAGATAAAAGAGAGAACAGATTACTTGAAAGGGAGAGTGAAAGCATTTTGAAGGCAAGTTACACAGCAAGATCCCATATTTAAAAGCACCTCTGCCCATTGCCAATGTATTAATGTATCTAACACAGTCAGCAGTTAGGAAGGAACATGGTGTGGGAGCAGATCTTACCAGGGATTGGAGTAGGATAGTGAGGGAAAGCCATCAATTTATTACACTCTGCAGTGACCTGAGATCAATCGCCTTTTACTGAAAACAGTTCCCAACTTGTACGTGCCTGTAGCTCCCTCCAGTCTGAAACCATCATTCCTGTCTCTCCTGTCTCTGAGCCAATGGTGTCTTCATTCCCAGGATATAGACAACACGGGGCTAGATACGGAGTAAATCTCCCGCCATACTGTCTGCATCAACTACTCCTAGGACATGGGGTTAGATAGAAGTATAAATCCCTCTGCACTGTTCCTATCAAACACACACAGGATAGGGACAGCATAGGGTCAGGTACAAAGTTAGGCAGCATTGTAGACAGTGCAGATGGTACCTTAACATTACAAAGGGTTATTGACAGACTGGGTGAATGGGAAAAGCTGTGCTAGATGGAGTTTAGTGCAAGCAAGTGTGTGGGTATCAGTTTGGAATACAGAGAGGGTGCACAAAGGAGGTTTACAAGAATGATCCTGAACCTCAGGGGTTACGTTCTGAGGGACACTCGACAAATGAGACCGTTTTCCTCCAGAATTGAGAAAGTTAAGGGGTGATCTGATCAAAGCTTTCAAGGATAAAACAGGATAAGAAAAGTTAGATCAAGATCAACGATTCCCACTGGTTAGAGATTCTAGACTGAGAGGGAGAAGAGTCAGAGAATGAGGGCCCAGAGCGTTCAGGAGAGATGGTGGGGAGCACTTTGACACACAAATGATGGGAGAGGTTTGGGACTCTCTTCCACAAACAGCAGTGGATGCTGGATCAATCGTTCAGGTTAAATCGGAGAGAGATACATTATTGTTCAGTGAAGATATTGAGGGATATGGGCCAAAGAAAGAAATGTGGAGTTGGGCCACAGATCAGTCATGATGCCATTAAATGATGGAACAGGCTCGAGGGGCTGAATGACCTCCTCCTGTTCCTATGTTCCAAAATAACGATCTCCCTGCACTGTCCCTATCAACCCCTCCCAGGGCATGGACAGATTGGGGTTATATAAAAAGTAAAGCTCCCTTTACTATATACCCATCAACCCTTCCCAAGGCAGGGTCAGAACAGGATTATATACAGAGTAAAGCTCCCTTTACACTGTCCCCATCAACACATCCCAGGATTGTTTAACGGAGCTTTGATATTTGAAAATGGTTATTTTATTCTGTCATTCATTGTCCCTCAGTAACTCTGTGTGTGTCCATGCGTGCATATGTGAGAGACTGAGAGAGACAGAGACAGAGACCAGGGCCCTGCATTACTGGGTCAGGTACTATTGCGGAGAAAATATAGAGAACCACCAGGGGACGCAGAGAGTTCTTCAAGAAATAGGTCTTTTATTTGTAAACAACAAACCGTGACACTGAGAAAGCAGATTCTCGAATGCCGCCAAACCTCAGGGTCCGTGGATTTTTATATCATTTTTATCATGTTTCTGTGAGCTTATCAGCATGTCCAACTATATTAACCAACTTACCTCACTCCAGCTGCACAATAAATCAGTGATGTTAGTTCCCATTACCTCTTTAGTTGTACATTCTAATGTCATGATTAGATATATATTGCTAACTCTGCTGCAGTGATCTTTCATTGCAGACTAACCTGTCCTGATAGATATTTAGCTGTTCCATCTATTACAATTGTCTCCTGTCTCAAGCTGACTCTACTAACTATTAATTAGATATTTTAATGTTATGTCCCAAATATTTACGGTCCCAATCCTGTCATAATAACATTTAACAGAGAAACTTGCTTTATTACTTGTGTTATCTCATCTGGTCATAGTGATCTTACTCTGCTAATTGGTGTAAGAATGTTCCACTATGGTTTCCCATCCTGTCCCTGCCTTCCACAGACCACAGATTCCCAGTGGTCTTCATGCTTTAACCCTTCCCATGCTTTCATGGTCTTTATTTTCCATCGACCTCACTCCAACAACAATACCATTTGTTAGTTAAACAAGATGGAAGACAGCACCAATTAAAAGGAAGTGTTTTACGGTTTCTGTTTTTGCTAAAACGCTTGGGCGGTGTGCTGGATCAGTCAGGAGATTGTCTGTGTGGAGTTTGCACATTCACCCTGTGTCTGCGTGAGTTTCCTCCCACAGCCCAAAGATGTGCAGGTGAGGTGAATTGGCCGTGCTAACTTGCCCAGAGTTGTTCAGGGATGTGTAAATTACGTGCATTAGACAGCGGGAAAATGAAGAGTAATGGGGTAGGAGAATGGGTCTGGGTGGGTTGCTCTTTGGAGGTTTGGTGTGGACTTGTTGGGCCGAAGGGCCTGTTTCCACACTGGATTGATTCTATGATTTTTTTAAAGGAAATAATAGATTATCCGGTCACAACCACAGATAGCATTGGAATTTCTTGCGTTTAAAGTTGCTATCTAATGGCAGGTCTGTCTCTGCTATTGTGAAAGACAACGCTTGAAAGGATTTGCTCCGTGTACAAACCAGTGTGCTAATGTTGCCCACTTATCTCTGAGTTGAATGTTGCACATTCTCCGCGTTTCTGAATGGGTTTCCTCTGGGTGCTCCGGTTTCCTCCCACAGTCCAATAATGTGTAGGTCAGGTGGATTGGCCATGCTCAATTGTCCACAGTGTTAGATGCATTAGTCAGAGAGAAATTGGCCTGGGTGGGTTACTCTTCGGCGGGTCGGAGTGGACTGGTTGGGTCAAATGCCCTGTTTCCACACTGTAGGGAATCTAATCTATTTATGACATAACATATACATAGTAATCTGAGATTGACCATGTTCTGAATTTATTGTTACAATATTTAGAGACTGTCACCAAACGTCCATCTCTCGTCAACTGGTCTGTTGAATTTCACTCATGTTTTGTGAGATATACCAACTGTGAAGTTGCTCAGTGACATCTTAATTAGGTTACTCCGAAGTCCAAGCCCTCAAACAATAACGTTTTCCTTTGACATTGAATTTAAAGGTGTTTCTCTGCAAATGGCCAGACTCAAAATGATCTCAGCAGATTCAGCCTTCACTTCACAGCAAAGTATCATCTACCTTTAAATGGGAATATACATCATCTTAAAAGCTAAGGAAATAATTGTGACTTTCAATAATTACTTCCAGTCACTAACATAATCCAATAAATAATGCATACCTTTACATAATTTTTACTGGAACTGTTAAGCTAAGACTATTATAAAGTTGTTTAAAACTTAGGGAACTGCAACTACATTAACATTGCAATGACTAATATTATGGACTAGGGTAGACCAATCACAACATTCTTAAGCAGGCATCCCAGAGCACAACTTTGCAATTTACTTCGTTAAATATACAGTGAAAATTACTTGGAGTAAGATAGCTAGGTTGATGACTAGATTTTAAACAGACAAAAACATTATTCACAAAATTACACAAAGAACAAAGAAACCCTGCAGAACACAACCTATCCAGCTACACTTAATTATGCTGTTCCGAGTACAACAGTTCCAATGTTAAAAATCAGTATCAGTATGTGAGAAACAAAGCTCCCTCACTTCAATAATTTCAGTCTGAGACAAGATCTGAAGCAATCAGTATGTTTATTATACGCTTACAAGCGTGGTGCCTGAAGTCAGGCACCCAGAGTTTAGCAAGTACGTATCTTACATAGGATTCACTACTCCAACCCGGTGCCCATTACTATTGTTTATCTTTTGCCTTATCCGGCCTTATACATAACAAAGTACAAGTTTTACTTGGCCTTTTCACCACATCCTGCTGTGGTCCATTGTTAGGTATATCCTTCTTCACTATTATGTACTTCCTCCGCCTGTGCCATTTCCTCCCTTTCCCCAACCATATTGATCGTTATGACCGTTTAATTGGGGTTTGCTTTTGTTTTTGCAGAATTGGGAAACAGATGCTTATAACTACTGTTTGTATAAGCATATCTGGCTTAACCTACACTCTCACAGCACCTTATCTATTTGTCTGTAACATCTACCATTGTTTGCAGGCACGTTTCATTCTTGAATGCACATTTCAGCTAATACAAAAACAATTATATATTTCCTTCACATAGTTTTCATTCTTGTTGACTCAGCTCTTGGTGGAAACAATTATACACTCGTGTGAGTTCATTTACCTTGCATAATTAGTCATGATTGCAGAAGTAACACTATTTTTCCCGTATCCCACAATTTCCCCCTTTTTCTTTAATTACCATTTGTTATCTTCTGCATTTTTCTTTTAAGCATCGCCCCCAAAATTCGCCAGCATCATTCCGGAGTTTTCACCCATCTTGGTCTCACTTAACCCTCAATATTTAGTCGATAAAGTTCCTCTGCCTGATTCCCTTTTAGGGGCATCTGTTTCATTAAGGGTGTTTCAATCAGTCTTTGGGTGAGCCCTCGTATACAGGGTGTAATACAACAGCCAATGGCCACCAATACCCCGACTACTACTATCAGGGAAGTAAGGATGGAAACCACCACCCTCTTCCATTTTCCAAACCATGAGTCAAGCCATCCCGTGAGAGATGTGTCTACTCCTGAACTCTCAGCCAGTTCCTCTGCTAAGGTAGTCAATCCCTTTAAGGCCCGAATGATTGAACCATCAGGCACAGTGTTATTAGGAATAAAGGTACAACAATTTCCTCCTATCATCATACGCACACACCCTTTTTCTGCTAAAATTGTACCAAGGACCATTGTTTTCCCATGCCATCCTACTTGTCACATCAAGCTGTTCAGATATTCCTTTAACCACATCTCTTGTATGATTTATAAATCGCTGTTGATTATAGAAAGTGGAATTTATCCAATCTACGTTTTCATTAATTGTTACCCACCAAAAGAGAGCTGACTCAAAGCCTGCTGCAATCTCGTTACGAGCCTTGAATTCATCAGGTACTCCCTTAGGGACTCCGACCGAATCAAGATAAATCTTGTCATCGAAAGAAGTGTCTAACAGTGGCCTCTTACTCCTTTACTTTTTCCTTACTATATTTTCCTTCTCAAATGCCAGGGTAAATGGAATTGCCAATTGTACAATTGCACATATCCCTCTCCAATCCGGAGGGAGGGTGGGTCTCAGTATTTTGCCTCCACAGTACCACCACAGATCCGCTCGGGGAACCTTTAGTGCTGAGTAGTTCCCTCCCTTCTCCGTTTCGGTAACATTCTTAATCTCTGTCCATAATTTCAGCTCCCCCAAATCTCTAGACCGACTTGTACCTTGTCTACGCACACATGACGTGTGATTTCGGACTGCAGCTGAAAACGTAGGGGGGCGGGGTGGCTTTGAATCCTCTTTCTCCAAGGGAGGGAACATCAGAGATAGGGAGGTTTCATGCCCTTCCTGTCTCGCTTCCACCCGAGCGGAAAGGGAACCATCTGGGCCACTGGCCTACTGGAGGCACATACATAGCAATTTCTCTTATTCAGACTTTTTACAGTATACTTTAACCATTCAACCCAGGCATTTGCAACCCCATACCCAGTTTCTATTTCAGTGGTCTGTTTTAAGGCCTTTATCTCTGTAATTGTTACTACTTTAGGGTCATCGGGAGGGGTGAAAGGTTGTACCTTATTATCCAGTAGTTCTACCCGTTTTCCCTGTCCTACTCTATTTCGAAAACAACAGCCTGAGAAATCATTCCCGTTTGTTTTCATTTCTATCCAAAATGTTTCATTTAATTGTAACTCATAGATGCCCCCCTCCCTCAGCCCAGAATTGATTCGTGCCATGTGTTTTTCTTTATTGTTAGGTATATTGGGTTATACTTTTTATCGGGACAATCGCGAGCTGGTCGGAAGGGGGCCCAGTGTACTGTGACGAGACCATTATACCAAGTACCATCGCCGAGGCCATCCATATAGGACTTAAGATGTATCTCAGAGCTGCCTCTGATTATCTACATCCCTACAATTTACTAAGCTGCATGCATGAGCGTCTATTACTTGTGGATTATCAGACTTAGGAACCATTAATAATACATTTGAAAGTGGTATTTGACAAAATCCCAATACTAAGAGGGCTAGCATCATAACTTTAAGCATTCCCAGTATTCTAAACATCATGCTGAAGCACAAAAAGACATAATATACAATCTTACAGAAATAATCCCACGCTCGCGTCGCCACTGTATAATCAGTTACTCAAAGTCTCTTTAGTCTGAGTTTCAGCGGGTGTTGCCTTGATTCGGCTGTACAGACTTCTTCCTCAACTGGAGGGTCCACTGGCTCTTTGATCTGAGTGTAATGAGTCCAGCCTTTCTCCGCCGTCCTTATTGCAGTCTCGGTAGTCAAAAGAGCCTGGTATGGCCCTTCCCAGTCCGGCTGCAATTTAGTTTCTGTCCATGATTTTACTAACATCCTATCACCCGGCTGGATGGGATGAACGGTGAATTCAAGGGGTGGAGTCTGTGCCAATAAACCTTGTTCCCTGAGGAAAGATGGAGAGGAAGACAATCCCAGTATATACTTCTTTAAAAACAAATCTTTAGTTTCGGGAATTGGCAATTCTCCATTCGTTCCCAGATACGGTAATTCAAATAAGATTTCATATGGGGATAGTCCTAAATCTTTCCTCCGCGAAGGGACAAGGCCAAAAGGCAGCCTTAAAACCTATCACACTAAACCATTTGTGGCCATGAGGGATCTTACTTAATCTCTAATCAGTCCCTCAATTACTGGTTGCAGTCCTCGTGTACCTTCTATGGAAATGGAATATTGTCGCTCACTGACAATGTCCCCTTTACTTTTTAAATTTATTAGAAGGGGAGGGATCTGTAGTTTTCCATCATTCCCTTCCCTAGCCCATAAAATAGCGTATATCTCTCTCTCTCCACATCCTCTGTCAACATTGTCATTTGTACAACTAATTCTTTTTCCTGAATTCCAATCTCCAGTCCTAAGAGGATAATTAAGTCTCTCCCTCGTAAGTTACTTCTTATATCAGGGATATACAACAATTCCACTGTGACCCTATCCTTAGGACGTTCTATCATCATAGGTTCAAATACTGGAACGGTAAATCCTTCCCCTTTTATCCGAAACAGTAATTGACCGTGTCGACATTTTTACTTTCATTAGTTTAAAATTCAGCGATGACCGTGCTGCCCCCATATCTACGAGGAAGACAACCTCTTCCCTATCGGGTCCCACCCTCAGGTTTATCAAGGGTTCCTGGTGGGCCCCCCCGCCGAGGGCAGGAACCCTCGACACCCCTATTCTTCATCAAAATTCATAAGCGGAATTGCCCTTTCTTCCCTTTTTAGATCAGGGCACTCCAGCTTAAAATGCCCTATCTTCCCACAATAATAGCATCCTGATTGTGGAGACCTCCATCTCTGCCCCTGTCGCTCAAACCCTCTATCAAATTCTCCCCCTTGTCCTCTCCCTCTCCCTCTTCCTCTCTGTCTTACATGCTGCCACCTGCCACTCCGGTTGCTTACTATTGGTTCCATTCTTTTCTTATCTACCTCATCAACCGTAGCTACCATCATTTTCACCTTCTGTTTTTGTGTCTCATCCTCTCTCTTTACAAACACTTTCTGTGCCTCTCTTAACAATTCATCTAATGGTTTTTCATTCCTCCCTTCTGTCTTCTGTATCTTTCTCTGTATGTCTGGCCATGCCTTTGTCACAAAATGTACTTTCAAAAGACCCTGTGCCACTGGATTCTCAGGGTTCATTCCAGAATATTTCCGCATTGAGTCTCTTAATCTCTGCAAGAAAGCTGAAGGCGTCTCATCTTTCTCCTGTCTAACTTCAAAGGCTTCAGTCAAATTCTGTGACTTCGGAACTGCCTCTCTTATTCCTTTTAGAACCAGGTCTTTCAATTTCCTCATTTCTTCTCTATGCTCCGTGTTTTGGTTTTCCCACTGGGGGTCTCTGAGGGAAAACTTCACCTCTCCCTGTCCAGCATCCCTATCTCCAATCGGGTGTTCCCTGTCCCATATTTTAATGGCGGCTCCTCGTATAACTCCCCTTTCTTCCCCAGTAAATGGTATATTCAAAATAGGCATTAACTCCGCCCAGGTATACAGGCTTGGCCCCAAAAATTGATCAATTTGTTCAGACAACCCACCGGACCCTCAACCAGGACTTTCATTCCCTTTTTAAATGTTCTAATCTCCCCACTGGTGAGGGGGGCACTTACAAACCCAATCTCTTTGTCCCCTATTTGTACCTCCCGAAGGGTATAAGTCATTACGTTCTTCCCCTTTTTTCGTTTTTAAAGAAATATTGCAATATTTCTAGCTCCCTATAACTTCAAATACCAATTCATCAATTCATGCTGGACTAACTTTAAAGCCTGTACCTAACTTGTAAATATATTTATAGATTTACGTTCATTTATTCAGTATTTTATATTTAAAATGTAAAATGCATACAGTTCCCAATTTTGAAATCCAATGTAATCACCCAGTTTTAGTCCCTTAATTTAAATCCAAAATTAGTTTTCTTAAGTAGCCCTGACCAATCGTTGCTCAATTACAATTCTATAGTTCGTAAAATAATCAGAGCTGCCTTAAAAGAATTTGTCTATTCAAGTTTTAAAATAAAACTTCTAATGCATGAACAATGGCTGAATCCCACGTCACAGATATTAACCATAGAATTTTGTTTTTACTACAATCTAATGTTGAACTGGAACTTCAATGGTCCTCCATAAATCGCTTTTATGTAAAGATAAAAGAGATTAGTTAGAAACTGACATTAAGGCCGTCATGACCTGTAAAAAAAACAGGAGTTATCATTCTTTTTTTCATAATCTCTATAGAATCCTTAACCTTAAAAGAAATCATGTTAAGTTTCCATAATAAAAGTCAGATTCAAAACAGTCCTGGAACTCAAGCTCCAGGGAATAAAATGCAAACATTCAATCACCAACAAACAAATATTCATTCAAACCAAATCACAAAGGGTTAAACTTTCTACCAGCTGTACAGCTCTTTTCATTCTCTCTCTCTCACACATTGACATATAAATTCAAATATTTACAAATCCAGTTGTTCATCCTACCTGTACTTTGCCCAGAAGACGGTGGGACAAAGAATGGATTCCTTAGTCCATACAAAGAAACAATATTTAATCATCTGTCTCCCTTGTACAAGTATTATTTTGCCAATTCCACAACATCTTGCCCAAAGGACTTTCTGGAGGTTTGTTGTAAGGGACCCCACCTCCATTTCTATTGCCATTTTCTTCTTTTGTTTTCCCGGAGGCTTTTTCCTTACCCTCGGCACAACCCATATTGAGTTCCTTCGTTAGTCCCTTATTAACTACTAAAACTCAATCCCGGCCACCAAGGCAGTACTTAAAGGTCAGTTTTCTTACCCTGGTCTGTGCACAGAGTTGCCTGCTCCCTTTTCGCCGTATTTTCTATCGACCTCCTATCACTGTCTGATTCAGATGTCACTCTTGTGGGATCCGTACCAATCGCCCAAGGGAGCAGACCAAACCGGGACACGAGACCGCTCCTCAATGGGGAACGGAACGCGTCTTCCCAGTGTCCAAGGCCAGCCACTCCCCCCCGGCGATGGAAGAAAAATCCCGGACAGCCCCAATTGTAAGATTCAAAGCTCACACACTTCAATAATTGCAGTCCGAGACAAAATCTGAATCAGTAGTATCCTTTATTTTTACACTTGCAAGTGGGTGCGATGTCCAGTGCCAAGCAAGGCAGAGGACAAACCACACAAAATTCAACAAACTCTTGATAATTATATAATTTGGTTCTTACATTTTTTTTCTTATTTCATTGTTTTTCCCCCTGTTTACATCCTCCATTTCCCTTAGACTGGTCCCACCACTCCTGCTTATCTTTTATCTTACCTGGCATTGTCTGCGACAAAATGCTTAAATCTGACCTCACAAGGCCGTTTGACCTTATCCCACTGCAGGTCATTGTTAGGCATATTCTTTCTTCGTTAATGTTTACTCTTTCCATCTGGGCTTCTGCCGAGACCACTCTGATCTCTATGACCTCTTTAATTAGGGGTTTGTTCCTGTGTCTCTGTAAAAGTGGGAAACCTACTGTTTGTACAGACTTTTTAGCTTGACCGCATCCACCACAGCATCTTATTTATTTGCCCATAATATCTACAATTGATTTGCAATCACGGTTCATGCTGACATATAATATTAGCTAATTCAAAAACAATTATGTATTTCCTCCACATAGTTTCCATTCTTGTTGACTCAGCTCTTGGCTGAAACAATTACACACTGATGTGAGTTCATTTACTCTGTATCAGAAATTATAATTGCAGAAATAACATTAATTTACCTATATCCCACACTATCAAAAACATAACAGAAACGCATTTAGACTGAGATGTGCAGTTCGCTAGTTTTAGGAATTAACTTCAAGGTATGATCTTGACTGCCCATTAATTATAAAGTCCTGACAGTAAGAGTAGCTGTATAATTTTACACAATGTAACGAACTTTATAACACAAGTCATATTGCTAATCGTATAGCAAGTAAGTTAAACCTAACTGTCTTTTTGTATTTCTTTGTACATATATAATTAGGACAGTGAACAATATGAGGAGTAATTGACGTTGATAAAATAAAATATAATGAATAGCAGAATTCAAAACGTTCCAACTGATAAGGCATCCTGAGAGGCCAGAGGGAGTGCAGGAATAACTTTGGAATCTGAATTAATAAGATGCGTGGGAAGATCCCAAAGCATGGAGATTTTAGTGCCTGTTAAACAACATGAGATGAAAGGAATTTGGGAATGTCCATTAGAATGTCCATCTGCGATTATGTGTTTGAATTGGGTCTCTGGATGAGGAGGTGAGGGTTGTAACCACATTGCACGTGGCCATTGTGATGCAGAAAGTCCATAAAAATGCTGATTTTTATTGTCCATGTTACAGTGTGTCATGGATCTCCCTTCCGAGATTGGCCTCGGGGGATGACCCCTTTGTTAACTGATTGCTGCATGAGTAAGCATCTTCTACATGCCTGAGCTCAGCCTGCCTCCTGAGTCCTCATTCCCTGTCGAGTGAAAACACTTCTACAGCTATGATGACATTTCAATTCAATAAATACATTTATTGAGAATGAAATGATGAAATTCAGAGCGATATAATTTTCATGATAAAATTACTTTACATTTGCCTTTTTTGGTGTACAAGAAAACAATTTGATTATATCAATTTGTTCTTTAGTTCAACCAACAATACGTTTTAAATTATTGTGAAGATCACAATGGGGGAAACGAAAACTAGTCTTCAGCTCAAATGTCACATGATGTGATTGTTTCTTTTCTTCAAACCATGTGCCCTCCAAAATGATTTTTATTTTCATTTCATTTTAAGAAAACAATTGCTTGGAAATGTTGGCAATTTTCCTTTTCCTTCCATGTTAGTTGTCAGTGAATAATAATAACACAATTATGAGAATTCCTATCCGTACCAAATGTCATTAACACTATACTTTGTTCACAATAATAGTCACTTTCATGGCCTAATTCTGAAATAAATATCGAAACATTTATTGTGATAAAAATTACATTAATAAAATTGACATGACGCTTCAAGAAAACTATTGGAAGCATATAACTCTTGCATTGCCTGCATTTTTGAACGAAATCATTTTTTTCATTTGTTGCTGAATGATTTTTTTCACATTATGCAGCTAAGTTTTATGCTTTAATTTTCAGTTTCTTAATTGTAATGAATATCTAATCAAAACCAGAGCAAAGTGATTTCAAAGTATTACGTCTATTTATCTGTCAGGATTATAAAGGCATTTATCAAAACAATAATTACACAACAGTTTTACTTAGACTTTGTAAAAATGCAGTGATTTTTAAAATTTCTTTCATTATTTCTTATTGTCAATGCTACGATATTAATACCTATTTGTTCAGGCCAATCCAAAAATAAAACGACCAATAATATCCCTTGCAAAATTCTTTGTAAATATATGATTTTTGCTCATTTGAAAGATTACAATTATCTTACCCTTTCAAATTCAGAGATCTCCAAATATCTTTCCTTGCAATATTACTTTTCATTTCTAGATATTACTCAGTCTAATATCAGGTTGAGATATCTCATTATTCTCAAATTCATGAATATGATTTTTAAAATCCCTTTGTTGCTAATATATCTTATTTAAAATAATTTTGCAATCCAGTAAGGGATACAAATGTGGAATTATGCTTCCGTACTGCAAAGACATTGCAAAGTACAATCTCTCAATCATTGTGAATATTGTATTTATTTTAAACATGGAAAATGTTTAAATTGATTTGATTATAACTTACTTCGATGCTGACAATTACTGTATATCCAATCACAATATCAGTAGATTATATGGAGGTATCATCGTTATTCCAATAATTACAGTATCTGCTATATACTTTCTTCTGGACACTAATTCCATTCAATCAATATTCCTCGGAAAATATTTGAGAATGTTGCAGTCATAAAGCTGGAATATGCAAAGTCATGATAGTCAGTAATTTTCTCTTGTTCTGTAGATCTTAGTTAAAACAACACATAGAATTTTATGTTCCAGTGATATAAATATGAGAAAAGATCAATTACTTCTTTAGTAAAATAAACAAACGCCACGTGATATTATTTATCATTTTTTTAAAATTACTGGTCAGTTTATGAATTGTGTGAGATTTGATTTTAGCTTTCCAGTCATCTATTTATATTGAATGTGACATGGAAATGGTGTGAAAACTGTCTGATTTGAAATAATTTCATTCACACCCAATTATCAATCTGTTCCTAATTCATGTAAATATCTCAATTTTATCGAAACCAGTGTTCATGCTATACAGTACACATAGAGCTACACAAAGACTTTCATCACCATCTGATTATTGTTCAGTAGAATAACCAGAGTATGATCCTTATTGCTCCTGAAACCAATGACAAGCGTTTGTTTACTATTCCACGCAACATGAGCAATTGATATCTTCTATTTCAGTTCAGTAGTTAAAGATGATTTATGTTGCTTAAAACAATGCTTCTACTTTATCACAGATATTGTCTGTAATACAATCATGTAAACAACAAACGTTTTGTCATTCTAAAACTCTTTAAGTGTACTTATTTTAAATTTGTGTGCAAGAGATATTTCAAATTACAACCATTTTTGTTGCATAATTCAGCAAACCTAAAGTTTTAATTTGTGGAAGTATCCGTTTTTGCAAAATGGAAGTAGTCTTCAGTTTATATAACACATAAAATGACTGTTTTATTTTCAAATCATGCTCTCTGCAAAATGTTTATGGGTTTCATTTCATTGTAAGGAAAGAACTGATTTGAACATGTTTTTTTTGTCTTTTCTATTCCAACATTATTCATCATTGTACAATAATGACACAATTATTACTATTTCTTTATATACCAAATGTCATTGCATCATTTGTTCACTTTCATGCTCACTTTCATTATCTATCAATTTTCTTCCAAATTTAAATGCCTGAACTCTGATCATAATATTGATCATCTAAATTAAAATAACATGACTCTATCACGAAACCATTTGATGGAAATTCATATTTCTTGTGTTATCTGTATTCTTTAGTAAAGAAAGAAAACATTGTTCTATAATCACTGAATGGCTCACTTTTTCTTCAAATCATAAAGCTAGTTACTATATTTTATTCCACAATTTACCAATTTTAATAAATATCCAATCAACACCACAGCAAAGTGTTTTTGAAATGTTGAATCATTTTAATTGCTCATAAGACCATAAGACATAGGAGCGGAAGAAAGGCCATTCAGCCCATTGAGTCCAGTCCGCCATTCAATCATGGCTGATGGGCATTTCAACTCCACTTATCCGCATTCTCCCCGTAGCCCTTAATTCCTTGTGACATTTAGCATTCCAGCCAATATTACAATATTAATTATCAAGTCACTGTCATGACAATGACTGAGCAATTATTTAAGAAAGTCTTTTAAACAAGATAAATGAGATTCACATTTTAATTTAACCAATTGTTTCTGAGTACCAACACTGCAATATGAAACTTTTTTTTCAGGTCAAGTATCCCACAATGGATCCAACGACTTCCCATCCAACATTAATTGTAAATGTCTAATTGTTGCTTACCTGAATGATCACCATAATCACAGTCTTTAAATTCACAGACCAGCAATTACTTTTCACTGCAATAATTCCTGTTTGTTTGCACATATTCCTCAGTCACATAGCAAAACGAGATTACTCATTATTTCTAAATTCATTGATCGAATTTTATAATCCAGTTGTTGCTCATACATAACAATTATTCAATCCATTATGTGCCGTACATGTGGAATTTCGGCTCTTTATATGAATAACTAAATATATTGTAGTGTACAATCTCTCAATCATTGTTAACATTAATTCTTATTTTACCCTCGGAAACATAGTTGAATTCATTTCAATACACTTCACTTCGATGCGAACACTGATTGTATTTTAATTACAATAAGATTTAAGTATTTTTCATGCAACAAAATCATGTAAAATTCCCGAGTTTTGTTAAGTCAAATGAAAAAGAATGAACATATCTGTATTGTTTCATTAAACAATGACAATGCATTTTGAATTTTTAAAAGTTGAGCATTTTTGCAAAGAAGTGATGTTGTCTTCAGCTGAATAATCGCATTGAATGACTAATTCACAGAATCTGCTGTTTATTCTCTTCGAGTTCCCAAGAAACCAAATTAACTAATTCTGCTGGTTCTAAATTCCTGGAAAGTATTTGAGAGTGTTGCAGTCTTAAAGATGAAGCAGTCTATGTGATCGTACTTTTTTTATTGGAAAGAGCGTAATTCAAACATTTTAGACACATACATCGCTATTCTGTAGTGTTATTAAGATGAAAAGCAAGTCAATATCTTCATCAGTAAAATAAACAAACGCCACTTCCCGTTATTCATTAGTTAGCTATTTCCCAAATTTGTTGTTAAACATTGCAATTCACCTGAATATTGTTGTGTCCTTTGACTATCATAATTTTCTAATTATTGTTCATTCATGATTTGTCAGGGAGTTTTTTTTGTTTTCCATTCATCTATTCATATTGAATGTAAGATAAAGACGCTTTGGCAATATCAGAGATTATTCATTTGGAATTTGACTTTGCACGTCTCTCACTTATCTCACTTGTTGCATGGGGGCTGGGGATTGAGAACAGATGATCAGTGGTTAGCAGTCCTGTCTTACAGCGTTGAGCATTGGGATTCAATTCCATCCTCGGTCACATGTCTGTGTGGAGTTTGCAATGTTCTGGTTTTCTCCCACAAACCAAAGATGAGCAGGTTATGTAAATTGGCTATGTTCTGTTCAGGGATGTGTAGGTTAGGTGCATTAGTCAGGGGTAAATGTCCAGTAATTTGAGAACAGAATGGTTCAAAGTGGATTATTCTTTGAAAGGTCATCATAGACTTGTTGGGCCAATGGCCTGTTTCTACACAGTCGGGATTCCGTAAACGTAGAATTGTGTTTCGTTAAACAAAACTGAATTTTTTAAAAAAATGTTACCTTTAAAACTTATCTTTAACTGTCAATTGTCAATCTTGTAAACTATCTCAATGTTATTGAAATCAATGTTCAAACAAAACACTGCACAGAAAGCCACACAAAGATCTTCATGACCATCTAATTACTGTTCAGTGGAATAATCACAGTAAATATCTTATTGTTACTGTGGTTCTGTTCGCTGAACTGGAAGTTTTTGTTGCAAACGTTTCGTCCCCTGTCTAGGTGACATCCTCAGTGATTGGGAGCCTCCTGTGAAGTGCTTCTGTGGCGTTTCCTCTTGCATGACATTCTTATATCTTGAGTATTCGTGTAAACTGTGCAACATGTCCTTGGATGTAGAGTGTGTTTCATATTATCTGTAGGAACTTGCAGAAGGATGTTAGTGAATTGTCTTTGAATCAAGTGCAGTGCCAAATTTAAGCCAACCGAATGAGAAGCCCTGTGATAGCGATAATGTAACATTTTCTGTAAACAACGCAGAGAACCACGGAAACCCAGTTTTCAATCAAGTCTATTTTGCACAACATTTTTCTCTGTCCAATTAAGTCAGTGAATATTAAAAGGACTCAGTCCCGGTCCTGGTTATTGTGACCAAATGTTCAAGGCAATAAATGGCAATGATAATGATGCTTGACATCGACAGGTGTATTCCTACTCACCAGAGTCACATTGTATTACAGATCACGTGAGCAGAGGATAGGATGATCCTTCTGGCACCCTGAGACAGTGCGACAATTAATCCCACATTGTTTGTCTCACTCCATACCATACACCAGTTCGTCAGCGGACTGAGATAACCGGCTTCCATTTCATGCAAAGCTAAAACAAACAGCTCAGCACATTTACAATCTGTAGTAGTTCATGGAGAACCAGCTGCTACACCTTTCAACACCACTAGCTCTTCTTACATTTAACATGTTCAGTTGCAGGCATTATGCTATTTCTTTCTAATAAACGTTAACTAATTCGCGAGTGTGTCACATTTGCCTTCTCATCCAGGCACTCCAGAATCCTTGTCCCTGTTAAATTCGCTCCTGCTGTCAACGTCTTTGTCGCTCCTTGCTGGTTTTGAAGCTCTAACGTCATACACTCACCTGAACGAGGGAAGTTCCCTCCTAGTTACCCTTAGCAACCTCACACCCGCTGGAAAACCTCCATTAGGACACAACTCAGTTATTCCCGATTTGTGTTGCGTGATTCCTCATCTATTCCCCCATCCCTTTAAACCCCTTCTTTTATTTTCTCGTGGCTTTATCTCCCAGGAAATCTCATTTCCGTCATCTCGAACGATTTTATATCGAGGGAACTCTGACCATATCCTTCCTAACGATATTCCACCCCCCAAACCACGTGTAATTCATCATGTCTTTATATAGCATTAAATTTCGTCCTGAGGAATGATGCTGGGTCCAATTCAACTCATGAAAACTTACCACTGTGCTATGCAATCTGATTACCTGTACAGTAAAGATGAGGGCGATTTCATTTCCAGCTGAATCGGTTGGCTGCAGCAACATTGGCTCAAATCGCAGTCACATAGGTGATTGTTGTTCTTATTGTTATTTCTTCTGAACATGTGCTGAAGTAACACAGTGAGGAATCAACTAATATTGTCAGACATACATAAGCAGTGTGTTAAATCTGAGATTATGAGAATAGTGCAGTTTTGTTGAACATACCAGAGATTGTTCAAATCTCAGGCACATGAGATTGACAGAGAGCGATGTTGAGCGACATAGATTGTCTTGGCAAATGCCAGTGTAATGACGTTGTGGGTATAATGTACTTTTAATGGCGCTGAAATGTCTGGCTAGCACAAGGAGTCCAGAACAAGGTATCAACATAACATTTGGTCAAAACAACTAAGAGCTGTGTTACATGGATACAAACAAAATACGAATTTGGCCAATCAGTTTAAATTATGCCCCAATCAAGTTACAATTTGTTATTTTTACAATGTTAAAACCAATGAAACGATCCAACGTTTTGTGGGACAAATATCGGACATTTTTAACAGTTACCCAGGGCGGCAAAGAACAGCAAAGAGAGCAGATAAAAGACCAACAGTTGTAAGGTGTTAGTAAAATCTTCAAGAGGTGCCCATCTGGAAAAATAGATTGCATAGAAGAAATGCATCAACACCGACCTGGAGAAATAAATCTACAGAGGAAGATACAAAGAAAGATTCGACAACTGACTGGTTTTGAATTGTAATTTTTTTGTAAATGTTAATGAAATCTGGTTTGGGGAAGGTATTGTAGAGGAGAAGGTTAAATACCAGTTTAGAGAAAGGCGTTGAAAGTAAATGTAAGTTGATTATTCTGTTTCAAATATCAAAATATAATGTTATTTTTATCTTTAAATAATGATTTTTTGGAAATTCTTTGCCTATTGAATTTTAACAGAAGACAACACGGACGAATCCTTTCTGTTTTGATGGTTTTCATCAGCAGAGTGGGTTTACCTCGTCACGCAACGCCAGTTTCTGTTGTTGCTTTGTAGTTTCGCTCATTTGTGCATTTTGCCTCATTAAAGATTTTGAAGTTGTCCTCTCTACACAAAAGGTCCGTGCTTTTCGCCATTGCACTAAATGTTCAGTGTGTCAAAGCGACAGGGCTCCGTAACAATCGACGCTGTTTCAATCTATCTATCC
Source organism: Chiloscyllium plagiosum (assembly GCF_037043375.1). Lineage (NCBI taxonomy): Eukaryota > Metazoa > Chordata > Chondrichthyes > Orectolobiformes > Hemiscylliidae > Chiloscyllium > Chiloscyllium plagiosum. Next base: position 47,829,697 of record NW_028270185.1, read on the forward strand.
TGATATTCACCTATGGAAACAACACTGCGTACTCTCCTCCAGTCTGGAAAACAATCCCTTCACAGAAAATGTTATATCCCTCTCTCAAGGGGCTTTTCATTCCATGGCATTCAATTCCTCACAGAATCGGTTATAACAGATTTTGTCACTCAGTCATTCCTTTGTTTGTGCTCAAATCCTCTGAGCAGAGCGTCACAGTTGGAGCATGATGAACCCATAACCCAGAGGGCTGACCATACTCTGTGAACTATAGTCTCCTTTTCATCTTTTGACTAACAGCAGATAGATGTATCTATGCTCTGCAAAATTTTCACGCCTGTTTTAAGAAGCGAGATAAACAGTTCCTGGTTCCTGCTTTTGTTGTCACACAGACTAAGATTGAAAATGTTGCGAACATGCACTGGTCAAGACTGTGCTCTGAGGGGTGTTAAGAGAATGGTCTGAAACGGTATCTTCTGTTCCCTGTCACTCTGTGATGATTTGAGCTTTGAAATTTATTCTCTGAGCTTGTGGTAACGTGATAAAGTTTATACACATCAGGTGCAGTGTGCCTGAGCGACAGGATATGCTGCAGTAACATTCCATGCTGATTCAGACAGCAGAGGCCTTGCTGTAACTTAGGAGGACACAGACATAGTTCCCGATGACTGGGAGAGATACTCTCTTTCCCTGTAGTTCTGCTTCAGAATGTTTCATCTATTTCAGATGGCGTTATTTGCACAAGGTTCCCAAAAGAAAATGGGTTCCTGTGCATCGCGAACTCCCTTTTGTACAGCTTTCCACAATTTGCATAACTCCTACTCCTTCATGCCGCCTCCCCGATCCCCAAACCTGTTTTTGATATGGAGCTGAAGAGCACGTTCACAATTCTCTCCCACGACACTGATTGCCATGCCACACCCCAGACGAAAAGCTGAAGACTGTGGGAAACTGCTGTGGTCAGCGCTAACAGAGCGGCCCAGCGGGAGCCTATTGGGAACATTACCCGGAAATTAATGGATTGAAAACATCCTCTGCTCGTTGACAATTCCAGGTGTCAGTGTGTGTACTGACCCGTTCGTGTTCCTCGATAACATAGCTCTATTCTACGTATTGCATGTTGTTCCACTTTCCACTTCCTTTCACTCAATGTATCTGAAATGAACGTTTCGTTATGATACACCCGCCAAATTTACACATGTGAGGAAACACACTTGTGAAGGTCTGGACGCTCTTTTTCTGTTGTCTGTCGGTCCGCTCTGATCTGATTCACAAAATCATTTGCCAGAGCTGGGAATAAACTGGTGAAGGTGAGATATATCAGTTGTAGAGTGCTCTATGCGCATGACGCCCTGTAGTCATTCCTTACGCTGGTTCACACAGCAGTGTCCTTCCCGTGAAATGAAAAGTCGTGAGTGACAATTGGATCAACTTGTTGGAGACAGCATTATGACACTGACACAATACCATATTATTAGGACATAGATCGCCAATTATGAATAACCACAGAGATATACAAGCTACAGAGATTCGCCCAGGACTCGATGGGCTGACCAGCTTCAGTCAACGTATGAGTGACGTCACACGTTAATGTTGTCCATCTTCCTGTCTCTGGGACAGAGTGGCTGATGGTGAAACAGTGTTTTATCTTAACCTTCCCTTCTGCGTTAGACTGTCTGCAGCCCCGCAGCTCAGGACTGTGGGGATGAAACTGAGGGTTTCATTCGCATTTTCTTCATTTGGGACAGTTGGGGCTCAGGTGTTAACTGCTGCCCGATTGCAGTGTAGAAAATAATGTCACTGTTACAAAAACCTTCCTACAGGATTGTTGTGTGAAGATGGAGTCTGAATAGCAAACAGGCTGCACAAAAATGCCCTCACATGAATTTAACTGATGGCAGAGAATCCGGAGAACATTATGTCTTTCCCAACAGACAACTCTCAGATAAACGATATTTTCAGGAAGTTTCCAAACAAACTTGCAGATTTCCAGCACTTGATGGAACTGGCTGTGCCGATCAGAGCGAGCTTGAGGGCACATCCACGCTTGCCTCCCCTCACACTGCCTGCCATTGGAGGGAAATAGCTGAAAACTCTGCCGATGGAGTCCAAGCGGAAGGGATAAACAGCACTGTCCCGTCAACAAGGAGACGGAATAAGAAGGCGATATTCTTGAAACTCTTTGGAGCTTAGAAATCCGAGAGCAAAGTGAAATGTAGTTAGTTCTGAGCGACTTTGAGCTGGTTTGGTGTTGGAAACGTAAGAATGTCACGTGTTTAGGGGCATGATCGTCGCTTCGTAGCTTGAGTTAATACTGACATGTGAGAATTTCTTACTTCATGTCGCCATCGAGCCTTGGTTGTTTGATTTCACTTTGCCCGGTCGTCCTATCAACTGTTTGATAAAAATAAGGTGTAAATCATGAAGTTGCACCCCTTGAAATAACGTCGAGTTCTGGTGTAATAAGTGTCATTGTAGTGGGCATGGCAAAGTACCACATGCGGTAAAAGTGAAACAAGTGTTTCAGGATGTTCACCCACACAATCTCACTCTGAATAATTCCACCATCTTGATGTTTGCACAGTTCTGGGTTTGAACCTTTCGGAAGTGGGGACGGGAAAGGATTGGAAACAGCGCTGAACAAGTTGATGGGAATGGTCTGGTATCTGAGGAATATCAATAATAAAGGTTATTGGGAAAATTGGGACAGTTTTCCATGGAGAGTAGAAGGTCGAAAGCTGGCCTTGTTAAACCTTTCCAAGACATGAGTGGGATAGACAGAGGAAATAAGGAAGGGAGAATGCTCCCCACGCCTGAAAGGGTCGAGAATGATTCGGCAGATATTTAAAGTCATTAGTAAACGTAAAAAAATGTACATGAGGAGAACCGTTCTCACATAGGGAGTGGTTAGGATCTGTAATGCATTGCCTGACATTGACAAAGACGCAGTTTCAATCGAGTTATTTAAAAACAGTTTTATGTTTATGTTGAAAGTAAACGTGCGGAGAGTTACAGGGAGAAGGCAAGAGAATGATACCAAAAGAGAAACACATTTATCTCTGTGGAGAGCCACCACAGCTCAGATGGTTTGTGACACATTTGTGATTCTGAGTGGAATCACAGTTAGACCAACAGAATGTAGGGAGTTAAACAACGGTGATATTGGCAAAGCCGGAACACATCTGCACAACAGAATCTTAGCCGGCACGTACAGGTCACAGGGAGGAAGTCGCTGCCTGATAATCCTGCAGGGTGTCCTGCGGATCAGACACAGCTCCCTTCATTACTCAGAGAAGGTCAGGGCTCTGTAGCGTGGCCAAACAGCCTCAGCCGCAGGATTCAGGTTCCAATGTGGCAGGTGGTGGAGGTTTGAATCCCACTGCTGCAATTTCCGTCACATCAGCTGCAGCGTGTTCAAGTGCCGTGGTCAAAGGACAACTGCGGGTCTGTCTCTTTTGGAGAGTAAACTGCAGTGTGGGAGAGTACAGAATTTCTCCAAGGGGTCAGTCTCCGTGTTGTCATGACGTCTTCGCCTTCCACACGGTAAATCGCGGGCTCAAGCAGCTCTCTTGCTGCTGTTTCGTTCCAGGCAAGTTGAGTTTTCACTGGAATTGAAGAGAGACTGTTTTTTATTGTTGTTGTGAAACAAAGTCCTGCAGTGACTCTTCTCGCCATTATTTGGTGTTCTGGCGCAAGGGAAAATGTTTCCAATGAATTGCGATGTCATATGTTCTTAAATTCCTCTCTATTCCTTCTTTTCTGTCCTGGGGATGGCGGAAGGGAAAGCTAATCTAATCGAGAATGTGATTGATGAAATTGACTTTCTATGGCCTATTCTTATTGTGTTCATTCTTTCTCTCTTTTCAGCACTTTCTGGGAAGTTGTGGTTCACTAAGGCTCCAGTATGTTTGAAAGAATAAGTTGGAATTGCCCTGTTGTTAGTTGTGAGATTGCTTTATAACTCATGCCCTCGGAATATCTCACATTTAGCATTCATGCATCTCTGTGTCTGAAAATGCATGAGGAATGCCAGTTTTGTTTGTGTTCCGTGTTAACTGCTCTCTGTTTTGCAATTCGCTCAATACATTTCGAGATAACACGGTTTGTGAGATAACTGCCAGCAGCAAAAATCCTCAACTGAGGATCCGGGACTATCTCACGAAGTATGGTCAGTCGTGACAAAAGTAAGGAAGTCTTTCCGTTCTGCAGTGTTTAACAATGCTACCTTTCCGTTGAACAGTCGAATAGACTAAACTATTGCGCCACAGCCAGTGATGGCTAGCCCCGCTAATAGTAATCCTTGAAAGCGGGTGCAAGCAACACGACGTTGCTTGATGGACGAGAACGGAGATTTCCTGTTTGCTTTCCCATCAGCTTTGAGTTTACTCGCGCAAATCGACTCTCAGGGTGAAAAATAATGCAATTCCATTTTAAGTACTGGGCGAAACGTTGTTAAGTGTTTCTCCAACCTGCTTCTGAACATACGCCATTCCGTTTAAGAGTGTAGTTCCCGCGTTCTAATCCTGCCACAAAAAGCAGTGACGCATTTGCATTCCTTGCGCAGATGGTCCTTTCCAAAGCCAAGGAGAAAGCTGATGTGCAGGTGTCACGGTGCACCATGGATTCATAATGTAGCCTATCTGTCAAACATACCCCAAAGTCGTCTCTGAAAGGTCTCATTTTGAAGCTGTCTGCCGTTAATCAACGTGCTAGAGTTAGCACCAGAAGTCCTGAATCATGCTTTCGCACGTTAGCGGCTCATTCCGTCAGCAAAGCAATGAATGAATTTACAGTTTCAGAGGAACCTCTGGACTTGTGCTGTCATAGTGTCACTCATATTAAGGTGCGCCCCGAGATCTAAGTCATGTTGGAACTGAGACTGCGGAAATAACAGACAGGTTACCGAATGGCATTGCATCTATTTGGTTTTCTTAAAATCACAGAAAGCAGGAAAGTGTAAACGGGGAGTGAGTGGCAGAGGGGAGGGGGGAAGCCGGATAACAAAGTGAGGCAGTTGCACCTCTGATGAAACTCTTCCATTGTGATTCACTCAACAATTAGAGACATGAAGGTGACTCAGGCGGGAGAGCTTTTTACATCGAGAATAAAGAGCACTCACGTACATTTAGCACCTCTTTGACATCTTCTGGAGTGGGGAGTGGGGTAATCACCTTTTGACTTCTGTTGCTATGTTCAGAAACTGCCTTTTAGATTGACGTGAACAGACACTGCATCTATAATAAGCACCATGGAATTTCGTAAAATTTACTGAGTCGCTTCCCATCGATTCCCACACAGGGTTCCAACTCAGCTGGCAGCCATGTCGCTCATGTCCTGGTGAAGACATCTCTGCAGCAAGTTGCACGGTTAATGTAACAGACAAGGAAAGTGCCAAATCATACTGCCACCGAGGTATGAGCATGCTGACATTGTGATCTATCTTCTCGGATTGGACTGCTACCGCGGCTTTTCAGGTAGAAAACATTCTTTGGGACACTGATTCTGCAAAATAGTCCCGGTGACTGAAACTATGCTGCACGGTATGATGTGGAACTCGGCATACTCACTTATGTGCATTTTTTCTGAAGTCCAGTGTATTTCATGTTCCGTGTTAATGTGAAAGTTGTTCTGTTTCGACCAATGGGTGAAATCATTTCCTAAAGCAAGAATCGACATTCCAGTAATGTCATGGCTATTTTATCAAATCAAAACATGCATTCTCACACTCGCATATACATTTGTAGCTGAAAAGAGTCTCAGAAGATAGATTCAGCTTTCCATTGATTTTTGTGTGGATTGATGGGCTACCTTTATCTGTTGCGAAATTGATCTTGTAGTCGGGCATATCCGAGCTGCGATGCGAGAAGGACAGGGATCACGGAATGCTTTCCCTGTGAGTTTACTTCTATTATTTTGCAGGAGCACAATTGAAAATGTATGAATATAGTTGGCACGCTTTCGGGTGTTACCGTGGCCGAGCGGTCGAAGGCGCTGGAACCAGGTTCCAGTCTCTAAGGGGGCGTCGCTTCCAATCCCACCACTGCCATTTCTGTGGGCCAACAACAAAGCTACAGCATGTTTAACTAGCGTGTTCAAAGCAAACAAAGAAAACCCAGAACTGGTGGGTTTGCTACTTGAAGAATTAACTGCGGTGTGGGAGAGTGCAGACTCTCTCAAAGGGATCAGTGTTCATGTTGTCATGATCGTGCTCGCCGCCCACACGATAAATCGTAGGTTCAAGCATCTCTACTGCTGCTGTTTTGTTCCAGACAAGTTGAGTTTTCACTGGAACCGAAGATAGACCATTATTTCATCGCTGTAGTGAAACAAAGTTCTATAGTGACTCTACTAGCCATTATTTTCTGTTTTAGTGAATGGGAAAATGATTCCAATGAATTTCGATGTCATATGTTCTTACATTTCTACCAATACCTTCATTTCTGTCCTGGAGACGGCGGAAGTGAAAGGTAATCTAATCAAGAATGTGGTTGGTGAAATTCACTTTTCATGGCCCATTCTTTTTGTATTCTTTCTTTCTCTCTTTTCAGCACATTCTGGGAAGTGGCGGTGCACTAAGGCTCCAGGATGTTTACAAGAGCAGTCTGGAATTCCTCTGCTGTCAGTTGTAAGATTAGTATATGGCTCAAGCGCCTGGTTGTGCCCGCCAGAAACTACACTCGTCTTTCCTGACCGTCTCTGCTCCTGCATATCAACTACCCCTTCATCCTCTACCCATTATCTGGTGGGTGCTGTTGCCAAGCCGTTTTGTATGTCAATTTCACTGCCCAGCTTTCACCTCCCCATCCCCTCCCCCCCCCCCCCCCCCGGTTTCAGCATCAACATATCCTCCACTCATGGACTCACATCTGGAGCTCAACTCCCCACTAACCATCACTGGCAGATACTTTTTCAGACCACGGGGTGTTGCAGCAGACGTGCAACTCAGCGCAGAGCAGGCTGCACTGGCCTGCAAATACCCTTTATAGTTAAGAATACACAGCACCCCAAAGATCTCACAACCATGATAGGGCGTGTAGCACAACCAACAATACATTTCACACCGTCTGGGCAAGACACAGACCCATTCGTAGAGCTTGCACTGATTGGGAATGGAGAGTTGTGTGTGCGCTGTGATCCCGCATTCCTACAAACTACTTTTACAAAACAAGGCAAAGACGCTGCCTCTTCCTCGGAGAGCCAACTCTTATTAGGTGATCTCCCATAATGACTGTAGGCACAGCAATAGAACTATGCAGGCCAGCTATTGTCCTCCCAAACACATACAATTACTCTCAGACAGGGAACAATCCTGCCATCAATACAACAATACCCGATTCACCGGCAGCAGTATTGGGAATCAAACTAGTTATGGAATCACCTTTTCAACAAGGATTCCTCCTGCCCACAACCAGTCTTTGCAACACTCCCTTCTTACCTATCCCAAAGCTTGGAAGATCACAAAAATGGTGTTTTGTGCAAAATCTTAGGGCTGTCAATGCCATTGTTGTTCCCTGCTTCCCAGTAGTCCCGGACACAAATGCTATCCTGACCAGTATCCCCGCCTCCTCCAGCTGATATTCTTGTAATCGACCTTTGCTCAGCCTCATTCTCCTTTAAGTTGCCCCCTGAACCTTTATGTTTTTACATATGGCGGCTGCGAAAATACATAGACCGGTTTTTCCTAATGGTATTCGGAGAGTCCCACAGTTTATGCTGCTGCTTTATTCCTCACCCTGTCCACCCTTCACCTACCATGCTCAGCACCTTCCTCCAATATGCGGATGGCTTGCTATTGGCTTCCACCTCCGCTACTGCATGCAAGTAGTTTACGGTGGCCTTGCACTGCAGTCTTGCACAGGATGGGCATAGGGTGTTTATCAAGAAAATGCAGTTGTCTCAGCAAAATGTCTAATATCTGGAGTGCGATCTTTGCTATGGCCTCAGAGCACTGTCCATGGAGCAATTGTCTGTCATCGCCCAGATTCCCCGACCTGTCACAGACAGACAGCTGCAAGTATTTCTGGGGCTGTTAAACTAATGCAGGCCCTGGATTCCTGTCCATTGTGCTATTGATGCACTTCTGTGGGAGGCAGTTTCCCCTAAACAGCCAGCCAAAGTGAAGTGGACAACCGAAATGCAACGGGCATTCACTGAACTGAGGCAACAACTGATCCTCACTCCTGCTCTGGGAGTCCCAGATTACTCACAGGGCTTCTATCTTTATGTAACCAAGTCAGAAGTGTTCGCATTTTAACACAGCTTCATGGGGATCTCCGTCGCCCAGTTGCGTTTTATAATGCTGAGTTACCATCTGTTATGAGCAGAATGCCGGCATGTTTGTGCACGGTGGAAGCAGCCACAATAACAGCGGATAAGGCCACCTCCATTGTGCCAGATCACCCGTGTACTTTTTTGGTCCCAGTGTCACTCTCCCTGCTGCTTAATTCAGCAACAATCCAACATTTTACTGCAAGTCAGAGAACTGGTCATGAAGTTGAATTGTGATCTAGGCATACCTTTCCCTACACCGCGCCCTAACTTTGAACCCCGCCACTCTAATTCCGCTCACCTAACATGATTCTGCAGACAACCACAATTTCTTGGACCTGGTTCAGCATTCCTGACAAAGGGATCTTGCCAGAAACGTTCATTTTCGTGCTTCTCGGAAGCTGTCTTAACTGCTGTGTTTTTCAGCACCTTTCTCATCTTGACTCTAATCTCCAACATCTGCAGTCCTCACTTTCGCCTGGTTCAGCAGGTGTCCTGATCAGTCTGAGAAAACCCGGACCAGATTGTTTTCACCAGCGGCTCTTCCTTCCGGCCATCAGACAAATACACAATAGCAGGCCAAGCCATTTGCACCCCCATCACCACTCTCGAATCAGCTGCATTACCAGATGGGGTGTCCACACAGGCGGCAGAGTTCTTTGCTCTCACCAGAGTCTGCCTCTTGGCACAGGGCAGGACAGCCAATATCTACACAGACTCCAGATGTGCCTTTGGGGTCGTTCATGACTTTGGCACAATATGGAAACAGAGGATGTTCATCAGCTTTGAAGGGAGACCACGCCAACATGCTGCACTCGTTGCCAACATTCACCCGAAGCTGTTGCATTATAAAATGTGACGCCAATAACCATGCCACCGATCCCGTCAACCAATCAAATGCCTCAGCTGATGCAGCCACACGGGAATCTGCACTACTCATTGCCACTTATGTCCTGCAGACCCCCACGGTGGTGAAACATCCAGAGTCCTCTGACTCTCTCGATGCAGTCCCAACAGCACAGCAAACGCCACGCCAGAAGAGAGGGCCGCATGGACCCGCATTGGTGCCATACAATCACCGTTCTTACAGGTTCTTACCCACCGCTGCATCATTTAACTGAAAGCCCACCTGCACCTGGTGGTACACGTATTCGAACACACAGGCAAATGCTGTCAGCCATTCCTGGTATGCAGCGGGAGTCGCTGAAGCTGCCTAAGCTCTGCTGTCACAGTGCCTCATCTGTCGACCGAAAAATGCAGGGAAGCCGATGGCCAAACGTGACTACATTCCAGTTCCTGATGGTCCATTCACCCACCTTCAAATTGACCTTGCCCTCACGCCTCAGAAGGAGGAATAAAAATTTGACCTAGTTATTGTCGACATGTTTTCAAAATGGGTAGACTCATTCCCCATCAAACAAATGACGCAAGAGCAGTGATAAAGTGTATCCTGCAGGACGTTATTTCAAGAGTTTTATATCCCAGGGCGCTTAGAAACATACGGAGGATGGGGCCCATATGACTGCGAAGCTCATTACTGCTGACTATGACACCCTCGGGATACCCAGGAGATACCACATTCTGTACAACCCCCTAGTCATCAGGAATATTGGAGAGAATGAAAAGCACCCTCAAAACCACATTCCCCCAAATCACTCGGAACACAGGACTGGCTTGGCCAGACGGCCGGCCATTGGTGCTTCACACAGTAAGTGGACAGGGAAACAGAGCGCCGGAAGTGACAACATTTGAAGTGCTAATGGAACGACCCATGCCCACAGCCAACGTACCCCCAAAACTAGCAATGACACAGCGCTGCTCTTAACACAGGAAATTATCTGTGATTACGTTCAAGCCATTAGTAGAAGGATCGCTTTAAACCAAGATTTGCAACCTACGATGTATTTGGGTGCTTCTTATCTTCCTGCTGGTGGAAACGGAATAAAGATTCGTGCACCTTCAATCTTTTACTGTGTATCAAACCTGCACACACACAACATGGGTGCTGGGGAAAAAATAAGCACTACCGCAGTTAGACGATAATGTGGGGGTACAACAAAAGAAAAGCAAACAAAAATAATCTGCCATGTCCACTCCACAATAGGAACGACCTCACCAGTTTAAACTGGGCACTGTGTAAGGAGACAGTCCCTGCCGAAAGATTCTCTCTCCCCGAGATGGAAAGGACCACTATTGATCTGTCTGACGACGGTGCCAGCTGTCAAGCTCCAAGGGAGATCAGAATGCGACCCAGTGAAAGAGGGTTCCGCCTCCAGAGAAGGACAACCAAGCAGATCAGGATACAGCTCCAGACACCACAGAGGGATCCAGCTGCTCGCTACAACCATCGAGATAATCACTCTTGGTCTGACCTGTACACCACCACTGATCGGTAACAGGGCACACAAAACAGAGCACTTAATCCACCGTGAGCCGTGGATGAGCATTTTCCTTGACATGACCCACATTTGTGCCCAAAGGTAAACCAGACCAGCTACTGGGTCTGTGCCCGTATCCCTGGACATTCCCACAGCGGCAGTCCCCAGGGCGCAGTCCATTTTAAGAGGAATGTGAAACATTGGTCCGAAACCCTAAAATTGCTCCTTTGTCTCACGTGAGATATAACTTCACTCCGAGCTGGGGATTTGTCCACGTTTAAGACTTTCAAAACCTCCAGTATTGTCTCAGTCCTTAGATGAAACTGATCAAGAACTTCTCAGTGCACCTTCCTGCATTGTATACAGATGTCTTCCCACAGAAGGACTGTTAGCCAGCTGAATGTGTAAAGTGATTCATCCAGTTATTCTATTTACAACTGTACACAACTGTACTGTCACACTGGAGGGAACACATTCACGCATTTTAACTGGAAAGCGCTATTTTCAGCCTTTGCGCCTATAAACTGTTTAGCTTTGATACCCAATGGCAGATTGTTACAGTGAGAAAGTGTTTTCTATCTGGAAAAAAAAACTGTCACTTGATTATACCTCCTGCGTGGACTCCAATCCGTTCACATATGACACGAGGGTTGCTTTTCTTTCTGCTGTTCATCACATCCAGGAGAGAACTGTGGCAGAAATGATTGCTGTTTTCATCGACCGAAGAAGTTCATGCCGATTGCTCACCTTGTATTCAGAACTACCCACAAGAGAACTTTTCCACAGGAACAGAGTTTTGTATTCTGTGCAGGGGATCATTGCACAAGCACGGTATCACTCTTCTATCAGGGCATGCACAGTCATTCTTCCTCGAACATTCACAGTATCCGACTCTAACCAGACCAAAACCAGATGCTGCTGGAAAAACTCAGCATCTAAAAAAAGAAATCCGAGTTAACATTTCGATTCCAGTGGCCATTCCTCTGAACTGACGATAGCTTGGAAAATGTTGGTCTATCTGCAGAAGAAATAGTGGGGGTTGGGGGAGGAAAAGGTGTAAGCGATAGGTAGGGATAGAGTTCAAATAGAGAGAAGAACAGTTGGACAAAGGAATGGATGATGATCTGGCTGGCAAGGTGAATACCTGTTAATGAAGACTGTCAGTGGCGAACCATATGTAGAGGACTGTTACTGTAACAATGTGCCATTGGGTATCAAAGCTAAACAGTTTCTAGAAGCAAAGGCTGAAAACAGCGTTTTCCAGTTAAAATGTTATGGAAGGCCATGTGACAACAAGGCATGGCGTTTGGGATAGGGGGATAGCACAAGGGAGAGTTCAGGCTCTAAAAACATAAATTGATATGAGGCCTGGAGGGCTGCAGACTCTCCAAATAGAAACTGAGGTGGTGTGCTTCCAGCACGCGGTGAGGTTTGCTGTAATTCTTCTTGAATACAGAACTTAGATGTTCTGCAGTGTGGTGACCTAGTCCAAACTTCGTTTCCCAAAATAGTGGGAACCACATTGCTAGCAGTGATTGCAGTGGAGTGGATTCCGTAAAGTGCAGTTCATGTGTTGCTTCACCTGGAAGGCGTGTTGGGCCATTGGAAACAGAGGAGAGAAGACGTCAATGGATAGGTGAGGAGAGACAACAAGCAAAACGAGATATTATTACAGAAATCATAAGGACAAGAAACCTAACAAAAAGGCACTTCACCTGAATGCTCGTCGCATTTGTAACATGGTCGAAGAGCTAATGGCACAAATCAACACGAATGAAAATGATTTAATAGACATTAGAGAGATACGTCAAAAGGATGGCCACGACTGCAAATTCATATTCAGGAGTACGAGATTACTTGGAAGGTCAGACAAGAGTGTAAAGAAGATGGTGTCTCTCTGTTATACAAGGCCGACATCAGGGCAGTGTGGAGAGACGCTATAAGTTTGATGGAGATGAGTTTGAATTAATTTGCTTGGAAAGTAGAAATTCTCTGAAGAAAACGTCACTGATAGGTGCAGTCTCTAGGGCAGTAAAAATAACATCACATTGGTGAAGGCAATAAACAAAGAACTCAGCAATGCCTGTAAACATGGGTCGGCTATTATCATTAGGGATTTTAATCTACATGTAGCTTGGTCGAAGCAGCTCAGTCTCAGTACCTTTGAGGAGGAGTTCTTTGAGTGTACCCGTGATAGTTTCCTTGAACAGAATGCAATGGAACCGACAAGAGATGAAGCAATCCTCGATCTGGTCCTGTGTAATGGAACAGAAATAATTAATCGTCGCATAGTTAGGGATCCTCTTGGAACGAGTGACCACAGTATGGCAGAACTTAGAATTCAGATGGGGAGTTTGAAGATAAAATCGAATACCCGGGTCCTGTGCATGTGCAGGGGCACAACAATAGAACGAGAAAACATCTGGCTAAAGTAGACAAAGGTTATATGGTGGGACAGATATCGAGCAGTGGAGGACTTCCATCCAAGATTTTTTTTTGTGGAATTGCTCAGTGAAAAGGAAGGACTGTGAGAAAAGGGGTAATCTGCCTGCGTGTGTGAGGAAATAAGGGAGGCTATCAAAGTGAAAGAGAAGGCATACCAAACGGCCAAGAACAGCATGAAACTGGCAGATTGGGAAAACATTAACGACGAGGAAAAATAACTCGTAAAGAATACAAAGACGGATAGCAAAAGTTCCTATATAAATATAAAATGAAAAAAGAGTGGCTAAAATAAAGATTGGTAATTTTGAGGATGAGAAGGGGCACTTAGTTATTTGATGTGATGAAATGGCCGAGGCATTGAACGGGTATTTTGTGTCCGTCTTCACAGTGGAGGATACTAATAACATGCCAGTAAGTGACAAAGAAACAAATGTAGGTGAGGACCTGGAAACAAACATGATGACAGAAGAGGTAGTGTTCGGCAAGCTAATGGAGCTGAGGATGGACAAGTCTCCTGGCCGTGATGGAATGCATCTTAGGGTATTAAAGGAGATGGCAGGAGAAAAAGCAAGTGCACTAGTGGCAATTTTCAAATTCACTAAGCTGCGTGGCAGTCCCAGCAGGTTGGAAAACAGCTAGTGTGACACCACTGTTTAAAAATGGTGATGGATAAAACATTGGGAATTTTTGATCAGTTAGCTTAAGTTCTGCAGTGGGGAAGATGCTTGAGTGTATTATCAAGGAATAAATAGCAGGGCATCGCGATAGAAATTGGTCAGATATAACGTACGTTCATGAAGGTTCAAACAGAGATGTTATGTTGCAGCTGTACAAGATGCTGGTGACGCTATCCTTGGTGTACTGTGTGCACTTTTGGTCCTCTTACGTGAGAACGAACATACTGGCACTGGTGGAGGAAGGGGTGCACAGGAGTTTCACTGGGTTCATTCTGGAGTTGAGGGGGTTAGCCTATAAAGAGACACTGCATACATTAGGATTATATTCTTTGGAATTTAGAAAAATGAAGGGCAATCTTACTGAAACATAAAACATTGAACAGAATAGATTAGAGAGGATTATAAAGAATGCTTCCACTTGTGGGTGAAATTCGGACAGCACGGCATAGCCACAGGATTAGAGGGAGCAGATTTAGGACTGAGTTCAGAAGGACCTTCATCACACAGACGGATGTTCATATATGGAATACCTTGCCCAGCAAAGAAGTTGACGCTCGTGCAACAATTTTTTTTAAGAGCGATACTTCCTTTGAACAATAAATGAATAAGGGATGCAGTGAGAGGGCGCGTAAGTGTATTTGAGTCTTTAAAAAGATCGGCAATGATGTCATTGAACAGCAGAATTGGCTTGAAGGGCCGGACAGCCTATTCCTGCTCGGGTTTTTAGGCTGTATGCATTTATGTGTCACAAAATCAGTGATGCAGAGGGAAGACTCCATGGGGACAGTTGGTTCAGATGTTGGGAGTGAAGGCAGAGTGCAACAGAGTTTCCTGCAGGGAATGATCCCTGTGGATGGTGGACAGGGACTCCAGAGGGATATATGTCTGATGATGGTATCTCGCTCCAGGAGTTCGAATTTTTTTTTTAAAATCGATGATCACTTAAATCACCACTGCGAATACATTTATAGGTGCGCAATTGAGATTATCATGTCTGGATGTATCAGTACCTGGTATGGCACCTGTACCATTCAAGACCGGAGATGTCTACAGCGAGTGGTGAACTCGGACCGGACAACCACAAAGGCCAACCTAGTATATGTTTACATATTATTTATACATCTATTCTACTTAACACTGAGATCTGTTTGTATTGATCGCAAGATAAAGCTTTTCACTGTGCCTCAGTGCACGTGACAATAAATTCAATTGAATTCAATTCAATTGTGGAATGTCGACGCGATGGATTTTTGGAGCAGCTTGTGGTGGAGCCAAGTAGGGAACATGCAATACTTGATTTAGAGTTGTGCAATGAGGCAGACGTGACAAGGGAGATTAAGATGAAGGAACCCTTAGGACGCGGTGGTGATAACATGATTGAATTTACTCTGCAATTTGAGAAGGAGAATATACAATCAGAGGTAACGGTAGTAAAGTTGAATAAAGGCAATTGCAGAGGCATGAGGTAGAAGTTGGATGAAATTGGTGAGAAAGGAGCCTAGCAAGAAAGCAGGAAAGTGGAAATGCAGTGGCAGGACAGTCTGAGCGTAATTTAGCAGACACATCAGAGACACCTCCTGTGTAAATTGAGGTATGGTGCAGGGTGGTTGAGGCAACTATGACTGACTCAGGAAGTCATCGATTGCACAAACGCAAAAGAGAAAACATATAATTAGTGAAGGGCAGTGGGTTATCAGAGGATTGGGAATCTCACAAAGACGCACAAAGGGCAATAACAAAACCAATGAGGAGGGAGAAGATTAAATGTAAGCTAACTGCTAATATAAAGGAAGACTACAGTTGTTTCTTTATTCATATAAACGCAAAAGAGAGGTAGAAGTGGACAATAGGCCACTGGAAAATGACACTTGACAGACAGTAGTGCGGAACAAGGAAATATTTGAGGAACTGAAAAATTACATTGTGCCGGTCTTCACAATGGAAGACATGAGTTATACCCAAACATACAAGAGAATGGGGGAACAGATGTGAGTCTAGTGGCAATTATTGAGAAAGTGCAAGAAACACTGAATGGTTTCTTGCACTTTCTCAATGATTGCCACTGGAATTTAATGTCTAGATTTGTTTCAGACTTGTGCCATCTGTCAAACTGCCAAGTTCTGACTGGAGGTCATTGAGTCAAACAGTTAAATCTGTTTCTATCTCTCCAAATAGCAGAGGCCACAGACAGTAAGATATCGTCGCATGGTTAGGTCTTTCAGCCCCTGTACCTTGCTCTGCTAATCGATCATGTAGTTCTCAAATCCATTCTCCAGTATTCTCACTGTAACACGTAATCCATCTCTTTCACAGCGACGATCTGAATCCGGCTCCATCCACAATATGTACAACTGTTACACCATTTCTGTGCTTGTCCGAGCTCCATTTCAGTCCCGCATTGACATTCCGATCCCTCTTCAGCAAAACCATCCCTGCTGGGGGACAACTCGATCGAGGCTGTGGCCCCACTGTGTTTGTATGAAGTCGTGATTATCATGTTCAGCTCTCACGGAATGGATCGCTGCTTCAAATAGCCGTTGAGAAAAAAGCGAGTGTTAACGTGGCTGAGCTTATTGCTTTCAGTTCTTGTCAGCAAACCTTGCTCACGATGTTGCCGAACATGTCGACTGTTGGCGTGAGAGGGAATGCAAATTCAATAAATTGCTGTGAACGATTTTGTCAGATTTCCCATTTTCTTCATCCTGCATATGCAAGCATGTTTCCAAAACCTGTATTCATTATTTTAAGAGTGAAGTCGGCAATGCCGCTTTTTTTCTGCAGAGGAGATTTATCAGTTTGCCTTCTATGCAAAAGCGGCCCGTGTCAGATTCAGGCAGAAACATTGGTGTCCCCTTGTTACTTACGACAGATTTAAGGTCTGTCGTGCCTCGGGCTTTCTTGTAGTTCCCATCAGCAAACGTTGTTTTTGGAATTTTGCCCCTCGAAACTGCTGCCGTGTTGAAACGAAATACAGTTCCAATTAATTGCTCTGTGTATACATGTCTGCCGCACCGTTGGCCATCCTATTCCAGACATATCAACATCCTTGTAAATATTTCCTCAGCAATTTTAAGTGATTTTCTTTGTTTTTCATTAATGTCAATAACCCTGGACAACATGATCTACTTTGAACTTGCTCGCCCATATCTGCTGTAGTGCTGAAAGGAATAGAATTTCGGTTAAGTGCTCGAAGCTTCTCTCCACCCTGGTCCTCAACATCCGCCAATGTGTACAGTACTGATGACCATCCTGTTTGAGAGTGCAGTGACCGTGCACCTATCCTTTCTGTAAAAGTAGTACCGCATTTGCATTCTGTGTGAAGGCAGACCTATTCAGTGTCAAGGAGATCCCTCATTTACTGGTATCACAGTGAACATCGAATTGCTTCTCTATGCTCTCTGCGAAATATATCACAAAGTCGCCTCTGACAGGCCTCATCGAATGCTGTATGTCGTTTCTATACCGGAATAAGAATCAAAAATCCTCAAACATGTTTTGGAACAGTTCACATATTCAAGTGTTTAAGCACTGTGAGAATGTCCGGCTCATTCAGTCAACAACCTGAATGAATGGATTTGTACAATCAGATGAACCTCTGGACTCGTGACCTCATATACTCACTGATACTAATTTGTGCTCAGAAATCTCAGCCATGTGGGAAATGAAACTGAGGAAAAGACAGACAGGCTGCCGAATGACATTGCATCCATCATCATTCCTTTATATCACATTACAGCTGTAAAATATAAGCGAGTGGAGGGGCGATAGGCAAGCTAGGTACATCCAGCTCTCGTGAACACTTTCTCTGACAGCTTATTCCATGCACGCATCTCCATCTGTGTGAAAAAAAAACCTTATGTACCTTTAAAATCTTTCCCATATCATTGTGCACATATGCCCTGAAGTCTTGGGCTCCCCCAAGTCCGAGAAAAGACCTTTTCTATTTATCCTACACATCCCACATGACTTCAAAAACTTCCACAAGGTCACCTCTCAGCATCCCATTTTTCGGGGAAAGTGCCTGAATCTATTCAGCCCCTACCTCTAGCTCACATCCTCCAGTCGGTGCGCCATCCTTGTAAAGCTTACATGTGAAATTTCAATATTCACAACATCCGATAGGTTGCAGGGTCAACAGAAATGCATGCAGTATTCGAAAACTGGACGCGGCAATGTATTGTACAGCCGCAATGACCGCCGAACTTCGAAGCACAATGGACTGAACAATGCAAGCAAGCATAATGATCACCTTCTCACTGTTCTCGGTACCTGTAACTCCATTTCTACTGTGCTATGAATCTGCACTTGTACGAAGATTTCTTTGTACTACATTGCACCAATTCTCCCACTTAGTACTACACGCCTCCAACTCCCCCATTTTGCATTGCACTGCCCCAATTCTACCAATGTTCTACACTGCTACAGTTCCCCGATTAGTACTACACTATCCCAATTCTCCCATTTCGAGCTTCACCGTCCCAGCTCTCCCTTTCAGATCTATACTCCCCCAAATCTCGCATTTAGTGCAACACTATCCCGTATCTCCAATTTAGTGTGACGCATCTCCAAATCTCCCTTTAAGATATACACCGCCACAAATCTCCCGTTTACTGCTACTCTGTTCCAAAACTCCCAGTTATTGCCACACTGCCCCGATTGTCCCATTTAGTTCTACTCTGCCCTCAGTCTCCCGTTTAATGCTACACTGCGCCAACTCTCCCAATTTGTGAAACACTGTCCAATTCACCTCTTTCGAGCGATACTGCCCAAATTTTCCCATTTAGTTCTGCATGGCGTACTATTCGAGTTTGATGAACCACTGCTCATTTGACATTGACATACCTCGTTTGATGGTAAGTCACTGCCTCAGGCTGATCATCTGACAAAGGGTCATTGCTTCAGGACTAACATTGCAGTGTTCGGTCAGGAGTGCGCTAATCATCGAGCTGCAATACCCACAGTGGTGATTCTCTCAATGTGAGGGTCTACTTTAATTATGTAATGCCAGACAAGATCTCCAGGCATGGGGCACTTCCTCGGTTCTGGCTATCTGCTAGGAGGGTGTTAGTCAGTCGGTTCTGGTCTTCAGACAGAGCTTCTGTACTACAGCTGTCCTCAACCTCCAGTCGTGTGGCAGCCCTCAGTTCTGGCCTCATTGCAATGAGGCATTCGGGGAATGCATTAGGACCAAAGGATTAATATTCAGCCAGTGGCTATTTGGAATGTACTCACGGGGAGCAGGACTCACGGGGAGTATTCAGAAAATTTCGGAAGTAGGTACGGAAGAGTGCTTCCGTTTTGCAGGGTCAGAAGTGTGGAAGTGTCTTATTGTCTGAGGTTCACTCCTGAGCCAGCGGGTTGTCACAAGGTCAGTGCTGTGGGATTATCTGAGAAGTGGGAGAGTGCCCTAGCCTCATTCTCCCACTTAGGGGTGCGCTCCTCTAATTCTCTCATCCATTTAATGATACACTGTACAATTTCTCCCAGTTACTGCGATACTTCACCAATTACCACATTATCTGATGCACTGTTGTTACTGAGATAAACACTTACCCGATTCCTCTATTTCATCATTCTTTGCAATGACTCTGTAATTCATTGCTGGTCTGTTGGATTCTTAAATGTAGGCATGGATAAGGTGGAACGAATGGGCTGTTTCTGTGCAACACATTTCTATGATTCTATTGAGGGTTTCACTGCCCTGAATCAACTCTCCCATTTATCAATCCTACACAAATCCTGAAGCCGCATCAACTATCCCATTGTGTATTAACACGCCCCAGTTCTCCCATTTACAATTTACTAGCAACAACCTGAATTCTCCAATTATTGACCTCCTGTATCAGTTCATTCCATTTAATTTTTCTTTTCCACATCGGGGTGCCCTGCTCATTTTTGTTTTCATATAGTGGTGCACTAATCCAAATCTCTAACTTTCTGATGCTTCCAACATTTCCTGTTGTCACTGATTCCCTGGACCGATTCTCCCATGAAGATATGAACTGCTCCAATTCTATAACATGTTGCTACTTCCAATAATTTTCTAATCTCCCCATAAATGATGCAAATCCATTCGCCCATTTCCTGGTAACTCCATGCAGTTTTCCTATTCCCTCATACCCGAATACTAATTCTCCCACTTCCTCATAGGACAATAATAATTCTTCCGATTCCATATACATAGAACATAGAACATAGAAGAATACAGCGCAGTACAGGCCCTTGGGCCCTCGATGTTGCGCCGATCCAAGCCCACCTAAACTACACTAACCCACTATCCTCCATATACCTATCCAATGCCCGCTTTAATGCCCATAAAGAGGGAGAGTCCACCACTGTTACTGGCAGGGCATTCCATGAACTTACGACTCGCTGAGTGAAGAACCTACCCCTAACATCAGTCCTATATCTACCCCCCTTAATTTAAAGCTATGCCCCCTTGTAATACCCGACTCCATACGTGGGAAAAGGTTCATACTGTCTACCCTATCTAACCCCCTAATCATCTTGTACACCTCAATCAAGTCACCCCTAAACCTTCTTTTCTCTAGTGAAAACAGCCCCAAGTGCCTCAGTCTTTCCTCATACGATTTTCCTTCCATACCAGGAAACATCCTGGTAAACCTCCTCTGCACCCGTTCCAATGCCTCCACATCCTTCCTATAGTATGGCGACCAAAACTGCACACAATATTCCAGATGCGGCCGCACCAGAGTCTTATACAACTGCATCATGACCTCAGGACTCCGGAACTCAATTCCTCTACCAATAAAAGCCAGTACGCCATATGTCTTCCTCACCGCACTATTTACCTGGGTGGCAACTTTCAGAGATCTGTGTACATGGACACCAAGATCCCTCTGCTCATCCACACTACCAAGTATCCGACCATTAGCCCAGTACCCCATCTTTTTGTTATTCTTCCCAAAGTGAATCACCTCACACTTAGCTACATTGAATTCCATCTGCCACCTTTCTGCCCAGCTCTGCAGCTTCTCTATATCCTGCCACATCCTTCCTCACTGTCAACAACTCCTCCGACTTTCGTATCATCCGCAAACTTGCTCACCCAACTTTCTAACCCCTCTTCCAGGTCATTTATAAAAATGACAAACAGCAATGGTCCCAAAACAGATCCTTGCGGAACACCGCTAGTGATGTCACTCCATGAAGAAACTTTGCCATCAACTACAACCCTCTGTCTTCTTCCATCCAGCCAATTCCTAATCCAAACCTCCAACTCACCCTCAATGCCATATCTCCGTATTTTCTGTAGTAACCTACCATGGGGAACCTTATCAAACGCCTTACTAAAATCCATATATACCACATCTACCGCTTTCCCCTCATCAACCTCCTTCGTCACCTTTTCAAAGAATTCAATAAGGTTTGTGAGACACGACTTGCCCTTCACAAAACCATGCTGACTATCCTTGATCACATTATTCCTATCCAGATGTGCATAAATCCTATCCCTTACAATTCTCTCTAAGACTTTGCCCACAACAGAAGTGAGACTCACCGGCCTATAGTTACTAGGGTTATCCCTACTCCCCTTTTTGAACAAGGGAACCACATTTGCTATCCTCCAGTCTTCTGGCACTACTCCTGTAGACAAAGAGGACATAAAAATCAAGGCCAATGGCTCTGCAATCTCCTCCCTTGCTTCCCAGAGAATCCTAGGATAAATGCCATCAGGCCCAGGGGACTTATCTATTTTCACCTTTTCCAGGATTTCCAACACCTCTTCTCTACATACCTCAAAGCCATCCATTCTACTTATTTGTGACTCAGTATTCTCATCGACAACAATGCCCTGTTCCTGAGTAAATACTGAAGAAAAGTATTCATTCAGTGTCTCCCCAATCTCTTCCGCCTCCACACGCAACTTCCCACTACTATCCTTGACTGGACCTATTCCTACCCTAGTCATTCTTTTATTCCTAACATACCTATAGAAAGCCTTAGGGTTTTCCCTAATCCTATCGACTAAGGACCTTTCATGTCCCCTCCTTGCTGCTCTTAGCAATCTCTTCAGGTCCTTCCTGGCTACCCTATAACTCTCAATCGCCCCAATTGAACCTTCACGTCTCATCTTGAGATAGGCCGCCCTCTTCCATTTAACAAGGGATTCCAATTCCTTATTAAACCACGGCTCCCTCGCACGACCGTTTCCTTCCTGCCTGACAGGTACATAATTATCAAGGACACTCAATAGTTGCCCCTTGAACAAGTTCCACATATCATTTACACTCTTGCCTTGGAGTCTACTTTTCCAAGCCACACATCCTAAGTCATGCCTCACCGCATCATAATTTCCCTTACCCCAGCTATAACTCTTGCCCTGTAGTACACACTTTTCCCTCTCCATCACGAGTGTAAAAATCACCGAATTATGGTCACTATCCCCAAAGTGCTCACCTACCTCTAATTCTAACACCTGGCCTGGTTCGTTACCCAGAACCAAATCCAGTATGGCCTCACCTCTTGTTGGCCTGTCTACATATTGTGTCAGGAAACTCTCCTGCACACATTGAACAAACACTGACCCATCTAACGAACTTGAGCTATAGCTTTCCCAATCAATATCAGGAAAGTTAAAGTCCCCCATAACAACCACCCTATTACTGTCACTCATCTCCTGAATCACCTTCCCAATCCTTTCTTCAATGATTCTAGGACTATTAGGAGGCCTGTAAAAGACTCCTAACAGGGTGACCTCACCTTTCCTATTCCTAACCTCAGCCCAAACTACCTCAGATGGCAAGTCCTCATCCATCGTCCTTTCCACCGCTGTAATACTATCTTTGACAAGCAACGCCACACCTCCCCCTCTTTTACCCCCACCTCTGACCCTACTAAAACATTTAAATCCCGGAACCTGCAACAGCCAATCCTGTCCCTGTTCTAGCCATGTCTCCGTAATAGCCACAACATCGAAGTCCCAGGTACCAACCCACGCTGCAAGTTCACCTACCTTATTTCGTATACTTCTTGCATTGAAGTATACACACTTCAAGCCACTTCCCTGTTTACAGGCACCCTCCTTGGAAATTGATGCCATGTTCCTAACCTCCCTACACTCCAGGCCCTGCACCCTGAAGCTACAATCTGGGTTCCCATGCCCCTGCAGAGTTAGTTTAAACCCCCCCCCCAAGAGCACTAGCAAACCTCCCCCCAAGGATACTGGTTCCCCTCAGGTTCCAGTTACCCTTACACGAATTCTCTCATTTTTTGATGCCCTACACCAAATTTCCCATTTTGGGGTTCCCTAATTTAATTCTCTCAACACGAATTCTCTAATTTAGATGCACGCTACACCAATTCTTCTATGACTTATGTCTCTACAATTATTCCCCCATATAGTGGTCCACTGCTGGATTTCTCCAATTTTGGTGTTTTCTGCAGCAAATCTGCAAACCTGCACAAATGCTCCTTCTCGTCATGAACGAAACAAACTTGCACATTGGGTGTTGTCGTTCCCCAGCTCTCCCATTTGGTTGTTTCCTGGTATATATCTTCCACATAACGGTAGCCTGCCAAAATTATTTTCATATAGTGGTGCCCTGTAACGAATCTCCACTTTCCGGCTCTTTCCAACATTCTCCTACATACTGATTCTCTGCCCGAGTTCTCTCGTTCACATATGGTCTGTTGTAGTTCTCTATGTTATTTGCACCCCACACTAATTCTCTCTCCGTAAACCAATTCTCATATTCACTAATGCCCCAACCCAATTCTCCTAGTGAGGGGTGCACTGCTCAAACACGGTGTGTCATAATACATCAGAACAGATTGATTAAAATTAAACCTGGACGGTCAGTTGTTCCCTTTATTGAATCTCCATCATTACTCCTTTGTAACATTTGTCCTATGCCCAGATTCACATACCATGTACTCCAATGTCCTCTAATTCACGAAGATAAAGTCCCAATTCTTTCATTTTATGATGCCCTGTGCCTGTTCTCCAGTTCAGGGTACTGCAATACTAATTCTCCCATTTACTGACTTCTGTAAGAGGTTCTCCAATCAGTGACTCCCAGTACCAATTCTCAGATTTACTGGTGCACAAGCTAAATCTCCAATTCAGTGTTGTCCTTCCCCAATTCTCCCACTCAGATTTGTACTTCCCTTGTTTTCCCATTTGGAGCGACACTGGCCCAACTCTCCCATTTTCTGCTACACTGCCCCAGTTCTCCCGTTTAGTGCTACACTGCCTTTTTGACATTGTCAAATGTCGTCTGACGGTGTGGCACTGCCTCAGGGTTACACTGTGACGATGAGACACGGTCTCAGTCTGACTCTCTGACAAAGAGGCACTGCCTCTAGCTGACACTTTAACGGTGAGGCCTGTAGTCAGCCTTAAGCTGACTCTCTGACGGTGAGGCAGTGCATCAGAATGAGGTTCTGGTGGTGAGTCATTGCCTCAGGACTGAAATTTCCGTCCTTCAACAGGAGAATCCTTATCCTCGAGCTGCAATACCCACAGTGCTGAACTCTCATCGTGAGGATCTCCTTTAATTCTCTAGCGGCAATCATATAACAAGGAATGGGGCACTTCTTTGGTTTTGGCCATCTGGCAGGAGTGTGCTTAACATTCGTTGCTGGCCATCTAATAAGGATTTGGAAGACCTCCTTTCTCACACTGCTGTAGTGTGGCAGCCCTCCGTTTTTGCCTCACTGCACTGAGGCACTAGGGGACTGTATTACGAACACAGCGCCAATATTCAGCCTGTGACACTTTGTACTGAAGGTTGGGGGGACCAGTGCTGTGGTATTACAACACTGTTGCAGTGTTGGTACGGGGAAGGGCTCCCTTTTTGGGAGGGTCAGAATTGGGGAAATGTCTTATTGCCTGAGATTCAGTCCTGAGGGATTGACTTTTCACGGAGACATTGATGTTGCATTGTCTGAGAACTGATGGAGTGCGCTCGCTCCATTCTCGCATTTCGAATGCCCTGTTCTAATTCTCCCATCCAGTATTTTCCTACCTAGTTTACTGCTAAACTTCACCAAATCTCCCATTTTCTGCTACAGGACACCAATCCCCTCATTATCTGATGTCCTGTTCCAAATTCTCTCAGTGAGATAAACCCTTGCACAATTCTTCCATTTAGTAATCCCTTGCAGTGATTCTCCTGTTGCTTGGTGCGCTGTTAAATTCTTAAATTTTAAGCATTGACAAGTTTGATTTGTAATTTGGGGCACGTCTCTATGATTCTATTTCGTGTTTCACTGCTCTGCACCAATTCTCCCAATTATCAATCATGCATAAATCATGGAACTGCACCAACTCTCCTATTAAAGATCGTCCTGATCCAGTTCTTCCATTTAGGATTTAATAGCACCTGCCTGAATTCCCTAACTATTGATATCGTGCATCAATTCATTCTATTTAGTTGTACCCTGATACAACTCTTCCACATGCCCTTCTCATTTATTTTTTATTTCGTGGTGCACTGATCCGATTGTCTATTTTACTGATGCTTGCAGGGTTTCTATTTTTCACTGATTCCCTGTCCCGAGTTTGCATTTTGATGTGCTCTGTTCCATTTCTCTCATGTATTGGCACTCCCACCAATTTTCTAATCTCCCTATTTACTGATGCCCACCAATTCATCCATTTATCATATCCCTACACTCATCATCCCACTTCCTCACACCCCGACTCTATGTCTCTCACGTCCTCAAACTGCCAATAATAATTCTCCCATTTTCTCATATCCCGATACAAATAATCTAATTTCCTGTTGCCCTCGTCCAGATATCCCACTAAAGGGTTTCCTACGCTCATGTTTGCATTTAAATGTGCCTTTCACGAATTTTCTGCTTTAGTTCCACTCTGCACCATTTCTTCCATTAACTATTTCTCTGCAATGATTTTCTCATGTGGTGGTCCACTGCCAGAGTTCTCCAATTTTGTATTTTTTCTGCATAAAATCGCCAAATTGGCAAACTCGAACAAATCTTGACTTTAATAATGAACTGCACAAACTCTCCCATTGAGTATTATCTTGTTCGAAGTCTCCCGTTTGGTTACTTCCTTATATACATCTTCCACATAATCGTGCCATGCTCAAATTCTATTCATTTAGTGTTGCCAGAATCGAATCTCCACTTTCCTGCTCTTTATAACATATCTCTGACCTACTCATTCCCTGCCCGTGTTCTCCCATTACACATGCTCTGTTCCCATTCTCTATGCTGTGAGTACCCCACACCAATTCTCCCATTCAATGTTATCCGAAACAATTATCATATGTATTGATAATCAAACGAAATTCTCCTAGCGAGGGGTGCCGTACTGTGACTCGCTGAGTTAGTGGTGCCATACTCCAATTCGCTGTAATCCTTCCACTGCACAGTTTTTTCCATTCTCGTGGTTTGTACAACAATTTTCCCAAATACAGCTTCACTTCCGTGCACCATTGTACCAATCCTGCAGAAATCTTCTTTCAGTCAGCAACTGCACTCCAGCTGCATTGAGTATGATCCAGCACCATTTCTCCCACTTCCTGCAAAAATTCTGTAATATTGTCTAGCTATCACCATTGTTAACAGCTAACCCGAGAATGCAAATTAAAAAAAGGGTTTTGTGATTTACACATGAAAGAATTGAAATTATCACTGTATTCCAACAGATGAAAGGCTTAACAGACAATCAATTCTTCAATATATAATTTCAGTTACATCACACTGCAAATTATTGCTTTAAATTCTGTGTTACGATCGAGCCCTCCACAATCACCTGATGAAGGAGCGTCGCTCCGAAAACTAGTGTGCTTCCAAGTAAACCTGTTGGACTATAACCTGGTGTTGTGTGATTTTAAACTTATTAAAATTGAATCCAGACGTTCCGTTTTTTCCTTTAGTTAATCTCCATCATAACCCTTAGCATTTATCCGATTTCTTGATTCGGTGCCTCTGTTCATCAATTTGCTGCAAGTCTTGAAGATATTACTGTCTTGCACCAATTCGGTCATTTACTGATGCCCTGCATTAATTCTCCAGTTCAGTGTTGTACAATACCATTTCTCCCATTTCCTGATATCTGGAAGAGGTTGTCCACTCAATAATGCCCTATACAATTTTCACATTTACTGGTGCCCCAGTCCAATTCTCTTATTCAACATTCTCTGTCCCATTTCTCCCTATTTGGTTTCGTGCTCGCCGTGTTTTCCCATTTCGAGTGACAGTTCCCCAATTCTCCCGTTCAGAGCTACACTGCCCACATTCTCCCATTTAGTGCTGCACTGCCCAAGTCTCCCATTCAGTGCTGCACTGCACCAATGTTCCAATTTAATGCTACACTGCCCCTTTGACATTGAGGCACTTCATCTGACGTTGAGGCCCTCTCAGACCCACCCTCTGACAAAGAGGCACTGCCTCATGCTGACCATCTGACCGTGTGGCACTGCCTTACGCTGACCCTCTGGCGGTGCTGCGTTGTCTCAGGCCGATCTTTGATCGTGAGACACTGCCACAGGCTGACATTCTGATGATGAGGCATTCTCCCAGGCTGCAACTCTAACGGCGAGACACCGCCTCAGGAGTGAAATTGCAGTCCTCCTTCAGGAGTGCCCTCATTATCGATCTGCAATTACCGCAGTGCTGATCCTCTCATTTGACTGACTCCTTTCACAGTAAAGTGTCAGACAGAATCTCCAGGAATAGTGCACTTCCTCAGTTCTGGCCATCTGAAAGTGCGGGCTTACTCACACGATACTGGGCGTTTGACGGCGCTTTTGTACTGCCTCTGATCTCACACTCTAATAGTATGAAATCCCTAGTTTCTGGTCTTGTTGCACTTTGCAACTGCGGAACTGAACTATTAACAAAGAGTTAAGACACAGCCAGTGGCTCTTTTCACTGCAGTTCGTGGGGAGCAGTACTGAAGTATTCTGAGATGCTTGGAGGTTTGGAGCGGGGTAATGCTTCGTTTTAGGAGGGTTAGTGATGAGACGTGCCTTATTGTCTGTGATTGAGTCCTGAGCGAGTGACTTGTCAAACATTCAGAGCTATGTTAAAAATCGCGACGCTCCGAAAGCTACTGTGCTTCCAATTAAACCTATTGGACTATAACCTAGTGTTGTGTGATTTTTAACTTTGTTCACCCCAGTCCAACAGTGGCATCTCCAAATCATTGAGAGCGGTGATATTGTCTGAGAACCGGTGGAGTGCCCTAGTTGCATTCTCCCATTTATGGGTTCCCTCCTTTAATCCTCCAATACAGTATGTCCTGCTCCATTTACTGCTGCACTGCACCAAATCTCCGATTTACTCCTGCCCTGAAACAAATCTCCCATTCGCTGCTGTACCTAACCGTTTTCCCCATTATCTGACCCCCAGTTCCAAATGTTCTTACTGAGATAAACGCTTGTCTACGGATCCATTTCGTCATTCCTTGCAATTATTGTCCCATTCGTTGGTGCACTGTTAAATTCATAAATATTAGGGATGCACAAGTTGAACAGAGTGTCTGTTTCTCTGCAGCGATTCTCCATCTTTATATTCAGTGTTTCACTACGCTGCACACGTTTTCCCATTTATCAATCCTGCACAAATTCTGGAAAAGCATCAATTCTTCCATTTAATATTATCCAGCCCCAGTTCTCCCACTTCGAATTTAATAGCACTTGCGTTAATTCTACAAATTGTGATGCCCTGTATCAATTCATTCCCTTCGGTTATTCCCTGTACACCTCTTGCACGTATGGGTGCCCTGCTCAGTTTTTATTTTCATTTCGTGGTGCTCTGACCCGAATACCTATTTTGCTGCTGCTTCCAACATTTCTCCTTTACACTGATTCCCTTCCCCGATTCACGTATTTAGACGTGGTCTGCTCTAATTCTCTGATATTTTTGGCACTCCCACCAATTTTGTCATCTCGCACTTACGGATTATCCCATTTACCATACCCCTATACTTATTCTCCCATTTCTTCATACTCCGACAGTAAATTCACCTGCTTTTTCTTATAATGATACTAATTCTGCCATTTCATCATATCCCAGTAAGATTCTCTCATTTTCTGATGCCCAAGTTCAAATCTCGCTTTTAAGAGAGCGCTAATCTAATTCTACGTTTTCATGGTGACTTGCATCAAATATCTAATTTAGGTCCACTCCGCACCACTTCTTCCATTAACTATGTAGCTGCAATGATTCTCCCATGTCGTGGTCCCCTACTGTAATTCTCCAATTTTGGCGTTTACTGCATCAAATTCTCAAATTGCCAATCCTGCACTAATCCACCCTTTCGTCATGATCTGAAGAAACTCTCCCACTGAGTATTGCCTTGCCCCAACTCTCCTGCTTTGCTGTTTCCTGACATACATCTTCCACATAATGGTTTACTGCTCAAAGCTTTTTCATTATTGTCGCCCTGCATCGAATGGCCACTTTCCTGCACTTTACAACGTTTCTCCGACTTACTGATTCCTGCCCGTGTTCTCCCATTTAAATATGCTCTGTTCCAAGTCTGCATGCTTTAAGCACCCCACACCAATTCTCGAATTCAATATTGCCCTGAAACAATTCTCATGTCCATTGATACCCAAACCAACTTCTCCCAGTGTGGGGAACGCAACTCTGTCTCTCTGAGATAGTGCTGTCCTACCCTAATTCGCTGTTAAAGTTCCACTGTCCAATTTTTCTATTTTATGGTTCATGCAACAATTGTCCCAAATACAGCTTCACTTCCGTGCGCCATTCTACCATTTTCGAATCCTGCGCGAATCTTATTTTCATCAGCTTCTGCACCTCCACCACATTTAATATTGTTCAGCACCAGTTCTCCCACGTATTCGACCAATTCTCTACTTTCGTGACATCAGCACCAACTCTCCTATTGATGCCCTGCGTCAATTGTCCCATTGTGTTGTTTCCTGATACACTTCCTCCACGTATTGATTCCCTGCTCCAAAGTTTTTTTTTCATTTCTTGGAGGGCGGACTCGATACTCGACTTTACTGCTGCTTGCAAAATTTTCCTTCTCAATGATTCCCTGCCCCTATTCTTCCAATCAGAGGTGTTCTGCTCAAATTCTTTAATGAATAGAGAATTTGTACTAATTTTCCAATGTAATGGCACAGTGCAACAATTCTCCCATTTAGTGATACCCAACAATTCTCCCACTGCCTGACACCCTGACACCCTGACGCCTGTCATGGAAATTTAATCGACTCGAATCAACTGCTAGGAAGAGCAAAGGAAAGGCTTTATTTTTCAACCTCTGCATGCAGGGCGGCTAATATACTTGGCAAAAGTGTCTTATGTAATGGCTGTGAACAAAATTCACATATTCTTTTTATACTATTCTTATCACATGCTGAAGGACAAGTGTTGGGAAACATACGAGCTCATATTTTCTCATTCCCATGCCTTGGACATAATTGTCTTTATGTTTTCCGAAGCTTTTTTATGAACTCGGCTGCTCGCAAGGCCAGGTGAAATGTTTGCAAAGTTCCACAAGGACAAACTGACTCCTCGACGCAGAATTCAGCAAAGTATTTGCATATTGCAGCAAAGTATTAAATTTTGCAAAACATTCTCTGATAGATTTCACAGTAATGGTTAATTTTGTCAATTTTGCATTACATTTTCCAAATTCTTGTCATTTTACAAGGACAACAACCAAAAAAAAGCCAGATAGCTATGCATCAAAAATAATTTATGAACTCCAGGTATTTCCTCATACACCCCCACCTAACTCTAACAAAGCTTTGTGGTGTTTTTTCCACTTCCCTGGTTTGTCCGATACACAGCCCATCTTCACACGTCACATTCGTCAACGTCGCTGTAGGGTGCGGACAAGCAATCGGTTCTTCCTTCTTTGGGGCCACGGATAGTTTAACATTTCGTATCCTACTGCATTCATAAGCAAGTGTGTAGGCAGGTACACAACTAGGGGCTTAGTGAAAGCAGTATGAGTAAGACCAGTCCTACAACTAGTAGAACGATAGAGGCCAATACCCCCATCCTCCATCAGGGACGTGAGCCTTCGGGAGCAGGATTCATCTGCTTTGGAGGCCGGCATATAGCTGCCTTCATATCATTCATTAAACCAGTAATATTTTGGGAGTCGTCAGGAATATTAATACAGTATGAGGTACCTAACGTTTTGCAGACGCCCCCTCTCTCGGCCGTCAGGATGTCTAGTACTAATCGATTTTGTGTCACTGCTTCCTAACCGCCATTAACTCAGTGTTAATAAGTGCTAGGCCTTCCTCCGTCTCATGTGCGAATACACCATATGCAAGGATGTTCTGCGAGCGTGTACCCAGTTCAATGCAGAGGGATGCCCCTTCGAGTTCGGCAATTGCTACCTTTTAGGGCGAATGCTGTTGTGTTGGTGGACAGTATCGCGGTGTAGCAGCACCCCTTTCTCCCCGGGGCAGTGGTGGGATCCTTTTCCGCCATCTGCCCATATTATACCTGCCATCCTGATTAGATTAGATTAGATTACTTACAGTGTGGAAACAGGTTTTTAGGCCCAACGAGTCCACACACACCAGCCGAAGCGCAACCCACCCATACATTTACCTAACACCTAACACTAAGGGCAATTTAGCATGGCCCATTCACCCGGCCTGCTCATCTTGGTGACTGTGGGAGGAAACTCACGCAGACACAGGGAGACTGTGCAAACTGCACACTGTCAGTCGCCTGAAACGGGAATTTAACCGGGTTGTCCGGCGCTGTTAGGCAGTAATGCCAACCACTGTGCCACCGTGCCGCTCATGGTCTGACCATTGATAAAGGAACAAGCAATATTTATGGTCGTATCATTTGCGCATGTTGCTGTACAAGAGTCATTGTTCAAGTACACTGGGAGATACCCAAAATTAGTCTCCCCCGATTGGTGCAAATACACGTTTCTCCCCTGCAATCCACTATCTGGAATGCTGTGGTCGGTTACGTGTCAGGCTTGGGGCTGTAGTTAGCCTGGAGTTCGGGTGGTGACACGAGATTTGCCCAAACTGCACCCCACTATCAGGGTCAGGCTAGTCGCCTCCCGTGGAAGCAGACAGCTGGCATTTCTCGCCAGGCTCTCAGTAATTTGCTGGGCAGTCTACCTTTGTGCTGTGTGCAAACATATCCAACAAGTGTAGCCAACGTCTAATCTCTCGTTTTGTCTTATGACCAAAGCACATGCTCTGTTCCCTTCACATCTAGCAATGGCCCTTCGCAGCTCCCAACCTACTGGCGTCGCATTTACGCCATTTAGTTCCAGCAGGCAAATTTCCCTCCTGCTTCGCGTTCGTGTGTGTCATTAATGACCTTTGCCCGGCTTGGGATTAGGTCCATGATCTGGTTTGATTGATTGCCATGCTCCAGTGCTCCTATCGTCTGTAGTGCATTCTGCACTGCATCTCGCAGGGCGGAGGTGGGGCGACTGCACTACTATATTCACCTGTCTGCAGTAGTCGGAGAAGGATATATCTATTCCACACCACGAGACTCCCTCATTGGTCTTCTGAGTCTTACTTGGATCATAGAATATCTATTTCCCATGTCAGGTGCTCCTTTTGCCGTGGTGGCTACTACTAAGTGCCAGTCACCTCCGCGGCATGGATCCCTGCATAAATCTTAATGATCGAATTTATAGTCGTCCTTGTTACTGAACGGCTATGGGTCGCATGTAAAGATCCACTTCGTCGTTTCAGTTAAGATTACCGTCAGCTGCTGCATCCCAGACGCCCCTGCCTTTATGAATAGTCCTACCAGGGCGCTTGCCAACAGTGTGAACTGGGGCAGCCCCACATTTGCTTAAGTCTTCCAATAAATACTTGCTCTAAATTGGTTTTGGTGTTGTGCGATGTTTCCTCAGTGCGATGTTTTCCAGCTGCAAGTTTGTAATGGCTGGCGTGTATCCACGTGGCTATTCCGGCGATCGTAACAGCGATCTGTGCTGTAAGGTGTACTTGAACCGGTCCCAGCCAGCTCTTCGCCTTCCTGTTTTCCCTCCTGAAGTCTTTTGCCACTATTCAGGCTCCAGGTTATAGATCGTACATGTTCCCTTCTGCTGATTGGGGAGGTGCTGTCTTCACTTGATTCTGTATTTGGGACAGAAGTGTCGAGAGTTTCATGCAGTAACACATAATCTCATCCTCACAGTGGCCTGTTTTCTGGCTTCCCTTACGTCTCGGGACAATTACTGTGTTTGGCGGCGTACCAAACAAAATCTCAAACGGGCTAAGATTAGCTCTCCCTATCCTCCTAGATCTCATTCACATTAGCACAATTGGAAGTGCCTTTGTCCATGTCATCCCCAGTTCCTCACAGCATTTTGTCAATTTATTTTTTAATGTAGAAGTTTCTATTTCCGCTGCCCTACCGCTCGTTTGGTAGTAGGCACAGTGTTATCTTATGTTTATTCCCGAATACTCACTAATTGACTGTAGGGCATTATGGACAAATGGTGTCCTACTGTCACGACGAAGCCGAGATTGTAGGTTTTCTC
This sequence comes from Chiloscyllium plagiosum, assembly GCF_037043375.1. Taxonomy (NCBI): domain Eukaryota; kingdom Metazoa; phylum Chordata; class Chondrichthyes; order Orectolobiformes; family Hemiscylliidae; genus Chiloscyllium; species Chiloscyllium plagiosum. The sequence goes on from NW_028270185.1 coordinate 47,862,909, forward strand.
GCTGAGCTGTAGGTTTGATATCCAGACGTTTCATTACCTGGCATATGGAAAATAGTATGCTAGTGTAGGTTAGGTGGGGTTGGATCGGCGCAACATCGAGGGCCAAAGGTCCTGTGCTGCGCTGTATTTTTTCTGTGTTCTTTGTTCTTGGTAACATCATCAGTGACGAACTCCAAGTGAAGAGAAGCTGTTGTCTCCTGCTTTCTAGTTATATGTTTGTCCAGGATGGGGTTTCTGGGGTTTGTGGTGATGCCATTTCCTGTTCGTTTTCTGAGGGGTTGATAGATGCTATCGCGATAAATGTCTTTTTATGGCATTGTGGTTGGAGAGCTAGGTCTCAAAGAATTCTCTGGCATGTCTTTGCTTAGCCTGTCCCAGGATAGATGTGTTGTCCCAGACGAAATGGTGCTTTTCTTTCATCCGTGTGAAGAGCTACGAGGGAGAGAGGGTCGTGTCTTTTTGTGGCTCGCTGGTGTTCTGTATCCTAGTGGCTAACTTTCTTCCTGTTTGTCCTATGTAGTGTTTGTGGCAGTCCTTGCATGAAATTTGTATATGATGTTGGTTTTGTCCATGGGTTGCACTGGGTCTTTTAAATTTGTTAGTTTTGTTTGAGAGTGTTGGTGGGATTCCGAGGAGTCTTCGTAGTCTGACTGCCACTTCTGAGACTTCATTGATGTACGGAAAGGTCGATAGGGTTTCAGGCTGTGTTAGGTCTACTTGTCGTGGTTTGTTCCTGAGGAATCTGTGGACTGGATTTTTTAAGTATCCGTTCTTCTTGAATACGTTGTATAGGTGGTTCTCCTCTGTTTTCCGAAGTTCGTCTGTGCTGAAATGTGTGATGGTTCATTGGAATTGTGTTCTGATACAGCTTCCTTTTTGCGTGTTGGGATGGTTGCTGGTGTAGTTAAGTATTTGGTCAGTATTTGTCGGTTTGCTGTATATGCAGACACACCAGAGAATTCCGAAAGGCCTCGCACTCCAAACACAACGCCATAAACAAACACATAGATCTATTTACCATCTGTCAACCCCTCTGAAAACGAATAGGAAATGACATCACCACGAACCCCAGGAACCCCATCCAGGACAAACAAATAATAGAAAGCAGGAGACAACAGCTTTGCTTCACTTGGAGGTCGCCACTGATGATGTTACCTAGCCAGGGAATGAAACGTCTGGATAAAAAACGTACAGCTCAGTGATCAAACCTAAACCCTAAACCTCAACCGGAGCTATAAACCTTCACAAACCTTGGAACTACTAAGCCTCTCAGGGATGCTCCATCTCGGAATTATTTCAGTTAGGAAAGCTTTGGTTACGGCACTGGCATTCTGTTTTGCCGTGGGGTATGCTTGCACCCATTTGGAAATCATATCAACTGTTACCAGACAATACATTTTTCCTTCTCAGTGTGTTAGTTTCGTAAAATCCAGCTGTAAATGTTCAAATTGTTTTTGGGGTTTCGGAAGTGCTACATGACTCATCTGTATTCCCCTCCCCACATTATTGTGGCACAGATAACACATCGTTCACAATATTTCTGGAAGTAATGAGTAAATCCCTCAGTGTACCACTGTGCTGAAATGCTGTCATATCTCCCCACTTTTGACGCATGTTCCTTACCGTGTGGCAGTTTGGCATAGACTGGAAATAGTGATCGTGGTAGAAAAGGTTTAACATTGGGGCCACACCATACCCCTTACCTCAAACTGCACTCTGCTTTTTCCCACTCAAACGTGTCTTCAAGCCTGGACTTCGACTGTGACTCCCGCACGTCTGCTGTTTGGGTAAGGATTTTCGTCATTCCCATGTCAAACTGATCATTTACCGGCTGCTGGGCTGCCGTCCTTGCCGCTGAGTCTGCCCTTGCATTTCCTTGAGAAACGGAATCGTTATTTTTCGTGTGGGCATCATATTTACACACAGCGATTGATTAAGGCAATACGGCTGCTTCCAAGAGGTCAGAAATCTGATCACGGTGTGTGATGGGCTTTCCGGTGAAGGTCAAGAAGTTCCTGTACTTCCACAGGGTTCCAACATCATGTGGAACTCCGAATGCGTATCTGCTATCGGTTAAATATTCGCTGTGTTTCCCTTAGCCAATTTACATGTCTCAGTCAAGGCAATCAGCTCCGCTGCTTGCGGTGACAGTTGAGAAGCGAGTGATCCCGCTTTGAATACCTCATGGGTAGTTACTACAGCATGCCCAATAAAATTCTGGCCTATCTCCTTGCTCCTGAATGCTGACCCATCCATAAAAGAAAAACGCCATATTTGGATTCTGAATTGGTGAATTCTGCAAGTCTTGTCTAGGCAGCATTTTTCATTAATTACAGCGATACAATCGTGTGGGTTTCCGTCTCCTTCTCTAGTGAGAGGATTAACACCATTAAGGACGTTACATCGTTTTATTGCAATGTTAGACTTCTCCAATAACACAGTTTTGTATCTGAGTCAACGCGCTGCCGACGTATGTGCTGTCTTTTGCTCGGAAAGCAGAAAGGATACTGCATGTGCGATCAGTTTGGTTAAGTCGCCATAGCCGATTATATCCCTGGACACGGCAACCACAGCTCACAGGCATTTACACAATCTTGCCGCGACGAGGTCTAGCTTAGCCGAAAAATAAGCTGCCAGCCTGAATTTTCCCCCATGATCCTGCAATAACACAGATGTCATGCAGCCATGTTTCTCATCTACCATTTAACAGAAGGCTTGTTTGGATTCGGAATCCCCAGTGTAGGTGTACTTTGAAACGTCTTTTTCAATTCAACTCGGCTGCTGGGATCCATTGCAACGGACCTTGGTTCTGCAACCCTTTTCCATGGGCCATGTCACTTCAGGGCGCCTCAAGATTTGTGTAAAGTGGGATAAACGTTCTTCAGTAGGAGCGTATGCCCAAAAAGGATAGCAATTGCTGAATTACTTGCACTCTGTCTTGACCAATGGCCTTCCCTTGTTCAGATATTAAGTGACTGAAGAACTGCACCTGTTGTTGCATAAATCGAAGCTTTGCGAGACTGGCTTTGTGCCCTTCCCTCGTGCAATGCAAGGGAATCCTTCTCACATTGTTCCTCTGTCGGTGCTGCTATTAAGCAATCGTCTACAGATTGCAGGAGCTCAGACACAGGGGTTAAAACCAGAATCTCCACACTCCTGCGTAGAGCCTCATTATATATGTTGGGTGACTCGCAGTAATATTGACAAAGTCGTGTGAACTCATAAGATTTCCCTTTGAATGAAAAGGCGAACCTGAATTGACTCTCTGGATGCATCGTTACACTGAAAAATGTATTTGCTAAACCCCCAGCAGGGAACCATTTACTGTCCGGTCTAAGTTGAACTAATACAGTTCGGGTTTGGGAACATTTGATGCACGCGGGACAACACTGTTATGACTGCCTGTAGGTCTTGAACAAACCTGCATTCCTCCGGTTCACTTGGAATGTTTGCCTTTTTGATCAGAAAAATAGGAGTTCTCACCGGTGAGTTTACATAGGGGATTATCTCTCTAGCCTTTGGGAAGGATTAAAAGACTGGAGTAACTCCGTGCATGGCCTCGGGTATTAACGGGTATTGTGCCCTGCAAAGACGATATTCCGATTGTGTAGTTACTCGTATTGGTTCACAACCTCGTATAAGCCCCACATCATGTTTGCCTTTTACCCACAATTCAGTAGGGACAGTTATTAATCTTGGGTCTGAGAAGTTTATCTTCGGGAAACGCTAGGCCAGCCTTCTGGGCTCTTTGGGGCTAGTGCGGGTTACCTCGACTGTTCTATTGCCTGAGTTGGACAAATTAATTTCTTCCTATTTGTCTGCACATCTGCATTAAACCACATACCCACATCGTCCCAGAACACCCAAAATTTCGTTCTTTTTGCCTTTAGTACCCATGGCCCCAAATCCTGCCACCAGTCACTGGACACCTTCGCCAGTGACACGCGAGGAACGTAGCCTTCAAAAATATAGAGTTTACTTGCCTTCACAGGAACTTGACATAAGTTCACACTGACTGCATATCTGCCATCCCTTCAATAAAACTGGCCTGGTTTAACCAATCTCCTGAATCAATACTTCTCTTAGGGGCCATCGTGGTGTATGAGTGCTGTGCAGTACAGCATATTCCCGCAAAGAAAAATCGGTGTTAATAGGATTAACATGGTTACCTGCTTCCAGAGCTAGTGAATTGCTCAATGAACTCATTGTTCTCTGGCTTAATCGCCACTCATAGACATACACCAGGGGTCGTGGGTCTTACTTTGCAGTTTTCACTTGTGAATCTTCCCTTTGAATTACCTGCAAGCCCATCGGAGTACTGAGCAAATACAACCCCAGTCTCACTATGAGATCCCGAGCCATCAAATGTAAAGGACAGAATTCCACTAACAAAATTGAGAATTAGAATGTATACACATTACTGATTTCACACAATATGTTTGCGGTAAAACTCTCTCATATCACGACGTCTGATGCCTCCATTGAGTTCAGGAACATTCCACTCGTCTTTATTTGCGTCAACTCTCTGAACTGTCTTGATTTGAGGAGTGAATGTGCTGACCATGTATCTACCAAAAAGGTAACTGTTGTACCTTCCACATATAACATAGAGGTAGGCATCGACATATACACATCATTGTTATATTGAACATATTGTCCACACTTCGCAATCTCAATGTTCAATATAGAGTTGGGACACATCTCAGTGCCCGTTAGGTTAGTAGAAGAGATTAGCATCAGGGATTCTTCGGTGCCAAGTATAAAGGAAAGAGGTTTACCTGTACCTTGTGGCTTGCCCACCTCAACCTCAGTCGTCCACTGTCAGTCACCAAGCTGTCAAACCTCCAGGATCGATTGAGACTGTCTGTGCGGGCACTGTCTCGACCAGTGGTCCATTGCTCGCAAACAAAGCACCAGCCAGATCTATCTCTGCAAGCGCACTTCCGCGATCCCTTCTTCTTTTGCGAACTCCACCTGTGCCTCTCTCTTTTCCCGCCGTTCCTCCCTCCAACGGCTGAACGACCATTTGCATCATAATAAGCTAATGTTTATGTGATTGCTGTTCCATCTTTAATTTCCGGTTATGGTTCTCTTGAGCCAGCAATTTTTCAGCATGTACCACGTATTGTTCTATCTAATTCAGCTTTCCCGTGTCCCAGGTAATACACGTATATTGTTACCTATTTTGTTGTTTCGTACTTCATTCCATTCATGAAGCTGCTCCTTAGGTGTGCCTCATACGGTGTGATTTCTGCCGTTGTTTTGTCCTTGGGTGGTATCAGTCCACAATAGACGTTATCGACTTTCGTGAGGTGCTTAAGGTACTGGGACATTGCCTCGACTTCTTTAGGGATTCTTGCTTCAATTGATTGTGGGTACGATATGCTATTGGTGATTCAGCAGAACCTGAGGCGGCGACCGTTGACTCTGAATCTACGCGAAGTGGATCTCATAGGGGGGCTGTAGCTCTTCGAGGGCACCCATTAAGGTCAGGATTTATTCAGTCTTAACACACTATACAGCTTCATTAGGTTGTTTTCCGTGTGTGTGTGTATGTGCGCTGGTGTTTATACGTGTACTTGATCTATCTTTTATTCGAGATTTTATTTCCCTGATATCAGGCTCAGCCTTCAACATGTTATAATCTCTCCAATTCACAGGTTCTATTTTACCCTTCCGTTTTTCCTTCTCTCTCTCCTCCAACGGTGACCTCAGCATTTGCAACTGCATGTTACTAAAACTTCCTTCCTCCAGAAAAACACGTTCCTTGATTTCCATTTTTAACTGCTTTACAGAAACTGGGCCATAATTATTTAGCATATATTGTATTTTTTTTTGCCAATTCCGAGTTCTCTGTCGACCCTCTTTTTGTTCGCTCTTGCTGGAGCCGATTTTCATGGATATTGGAAAAGTGTTCATCTGTCTCTGTCTGACTCTCTGCCTATATCTCTCTCTCTCTCTCTGTATCTCTCTCTCTCTCTCTTTGCCAATATAATTTGCTTTTACCTCCGGAGGTCCCCTCTCATTGGGCGTGACCGCCTCATTGCCTTGGTTTTCACAAACCAAGAACCCATGTAACTGGTACAGCTTTGGCGACTCCAACGCTGCCCATGGTGGCTCCAAGTCTCAAACCACCGTTAATCTTGCTGTCTCTGAAACTCTCGAGAGACGGCAAACCTTTCCCTTGAGTTTTACTCGAATACCGCGTGAGAGTTCATTGGTCCCTCTTCCTGGTTCATTTATTCTTTTCGAACGAGTCTCTATAGAACATAGAACACAGAACAATACAGCACAGAACAGGCCCTTCGGCCCACGATGTTGTGCCGAACATTTTTCCTAGCTTAAGCTCCCATCCATGTACCTATCCAAATGTCGCTTAAAGGTCACCAAAGATTCTGACTCTACCACTCCCACAGGCAGCGCATTCCATGCCCCCACCACTCTCTGGGTAAAGAATCCACCCCTGACATCTCCCCTATACCTTCCACACTTCACCTTACATTTATGTCCCCTTGTAACACTCTATGGCGGATTACTTTAGCCACAACGCTTACCCCGACCCTATTCGATTCGGAACGTGACTCTGGGGCGATCCACTTATCCCCAGTCCTCTCACACCAATTCAGCGCTCGAGATGAAGTGAACGACCTTTAAGGCAGTGGCGGGTACACTTCCTGGGAATCTTCAAAATCTTACCAAGTCGCAGGGTCCCAGGCGAGCCCCCTAGTTTCCTGCCGTGGAATTTCAATCGACTCAACGCAAATGCTACCAAGAGCAAAGAAAAAGTTTATTTTTGAAATTTGCAGAGTTTACCCGACAAATTTACAAGACTCCTCATAAAATGGACGCCTGACGGTTTTCACATATTCCCTTTATATTATATAACGCCTTGCCTTATCACATCTCAAGCCAGAAACCTGGATCAGTCGAGTTCCTTTCCACACATGGAGTTTCTTTTTCTAATTCATTGACTGCTGATATAATACATTATTGGCCTTGAGAGTCAGCTGTAAAATAGGTCGAACTTTACATTTTTTCTGTCTTTTTGCAAAGTTAGGTCCATACTTCTTTGTTTCAAACATGCTTTCACAGATTTCATAATAAACGATCGTTTTCCATTACAGGGGATCAGGCTGACAGTGAGGATGATAGTCACACAATGAGGGTGAGGTGTCAGCGTGGTAATAACGCAGATGTGTGAGTGGATCAGGCCGATAGTTGCGCAGTGAGGGGGTCAGAGTGATAGTGATGCAGTAAGTCTGTGGGAACAGACCGATAGTGATGCAGTAAGTGTGAGGTGGTCAGGGTGATAGTGAAGCACTTTGTGTGAGGGGTCAGTGTGACAGTGACGCAGTAAGAGTGAGTTGTCAGGCTGATAGTGACGCAGTAATTGGAAGGAGATCAGGCTGATAGTCATGCAGTAAGTATTACTGTGTCAGCCTAATACCGAAACATAAAGTGGGAGGGGACAGGATGATAGTGACGCAGTAAGTATGATGGGGTCAGGCGGAGACTGACGCAGTGAGTTTGAGACAGTCGGGGTGGTAGTGAGGGAGTAAGTGTGTGCGTTCAGGCTGGTAGTGACACAATAAGTTGAGAGCGTCAGGCTGATAGTGGCCAATTAAAGTGAGGTGTTAGGGGAATAGTGACGCAGTAAGTGTGAGGTGTCAGGCTGTTAGGGATGCGGTAAGTGTGAGCGGTCAGTCTGATAGTGAAGTCGTAGGTGTGAGGGGGTCATGCAGATAGAGACGCAGCAAGTGTGGTGGGGTCAGGCTGATAGTGTCACAGTATGTGTCCGTGAGTCAGAGTGATCCTAATGCAGGAAGTGAGAGGGGACAGGGTGATAGTGACGCAGTGAGTGTGAGGGGGTCAGCGTGATGGTGACGGAGTAAGTGTGAGTATTTAGGCTGATATTGATGCAGTAAGTTGAGGGCGTCAGGCTTGTAATGGCCAGTAAGTGTTAAGTAACAGGATGATAGTGATGCAGGAAATGTGAGGAGTCAGACTGATAGACACGGTGAAATTGTGAGGGGTCAGGCTGATAGTGATGCGGGAAGAGTGCGAGTGACAGGCTGATAGTGACGCAGTAAGTGTGTTGGGAGCAGAGTGATAGGAAAGTAATAAGTGTGAGCGGCTCTGGATGATAGTGACAGGTCAGTATAAGGGGGAGGATGGTAGTGATCCAGTGAGTGTGAGGTGTCAGGATGACAGTGAAGCAGACTGTGTGAATGTGTCATTGCGATGGTGACATGGCAAGTGTGATGGGGTCAGGGTGACAGTGACGCAGATGCTTTCAGGGGGTCAGGTTGTAGTGATGCAGTAATTGTGAGGGGTCAGGGTGATAGTGACGCAGTGAGTGTGAGATGTTCGTGTGATAGTGACGCAGATCATTTCAGGGGCAGGCTTATAGTGACGCAGTATGGGCAAGGGGTCTGGGTGACAGTGATGTCGATGCACTCACAGTGCCACGTTGTAGGAAAGCTGTAAGTATGAGTGTCTCAGGCTGATAGTGGTGAAGTAAATGCGAGGGGCAAAGGCAGATAGGGATGTAGTAAGTGTGCAGGAGTAGTGCTAGAAGTGACGCACTAAATGTGAGTGTTGAAGCTGATAGTGACGCATTAAGTTTGAGGGGATCATGCTGATCTTGACGCAGTAAGTGTGACGTTGTCAGGATGATAGTTACGCTGTAAGTGTATGGGAGCACCATGATCTTGACGCAGTAAGAGTTGGGAGTCAGGGTGATAGTGACGCAGTAAGCATGAGTGGGTAAGTCTGATAGTGACGCAGTATATGTGAGGGAGTCAGCCGGGTAGTGGCGCAGTATGTGTGAGATGGTCAGGCTGCTATTGATGCAGTTAGTGTGTTGGTGTCAAAGTGATAGTGACGCAATAGGTGTAAGCGGCTCAGGATGACAGTGACACAGTGGGTGTGAGATACCAGTGTGATCGTGACGCAGTAAGTGTAAGGGGTCAGGATGACAGTGAAACTAAGTGTAAGGCCCTCAGTGTGATAGTGCCGCAGCAAGTGTGGGATGTTAGGGTGTAAATGACGTCGTAAGTGAAAGAGGAGCATTGCGATAGTGAAGCAGTAAGTGTGAGGGGGTCAGACTGATAGTGACACAGTCAATTTGACGGGGCATTGTTTTAGTGACAAGATAAGTGTGTGGATTCAGTCTGATACTGGCACAATAAATGTGATGGAGTCAGGCTGATAGAGACACAGTAAGTGTGAGGGGTCAGGCTGATAGTGATGCGGGAAGTGTGCGAGTGTCAGGCTGATAGTGACGCAGTAATTGTGTTGGGAGCAGGGTGATAGGAACGCAATACGTGTGAGCGGCTCTGGATGATAGTGACAGGTCAGTATAAGGGGGAGGATGGTAGTGATCCAGTGAGTGTGAGGTGTCAGGATGACAGTGAAGCAGACTGTGTGAATGTGCCATTGTGATGGTGACATGGCAAGTGTGATGGGGTCAGGGTGACAGTGACGCAGATGCTTTCAGGGGGTCAGGTTGTAGTGATGCAGTAATTGTGAGGGGTCAGGGTGATAGTGACGCAGTGAGTGTGAGATATTCGTGTGATAGTGACGCAGAACATTTCAGGGGCAGGCTTATAGTGACGCAGTATGGGTAAGGGGTCTGGGTGACAGTGATGTCGATGCGCTCACAGTGCCACGTTGTAGGAAAGCTGTAAGTATGAGTATCTCTGGCTGATAGTGATGAAGTAAATGCGAGGGGCTAAGGCAGATAGGGATGTAGTAAGTGTGCAGGAGTAGTGCTAGAAGTGACGCACTAAATGTGAGTGTTGAAGCTGATATTGACGCATTAAGTTTGAGGGGATCATGCTGATCTCGACGCAGTAAGTGTAACGTTGTCAGGATGATAGTTACGCTGTAAGTGTATGGGAGCACAATGATCTTGACGCAGTAAGAGTTGGGAGTCATGGTGATAGTGACGCAGTAAGCATGAGTGGGTAAGTCTGATAGTGACGCAGTATATGTGAGGGAGTCAGCCGGGTAGTGGCGCAGTATGTGTGAGATGGTCAGGCTGCTATTGATGCAGTTAGTGTGTTGGTGTCAAAGTGATAGTGACGCAATAGGTGTACGCGGCTCAGGATGACAGTGACACAGTGGGTGTGAGATACCAGTGTGATAGTGACGCAGTAAGTGTAAGGGGTCAGGATGACAGTGACACTAAGTGTAAGGCCCTCAGTGTGATAGTGCCGCAGCAAGTGTGGGATGTTAGGGTGTAAATGACGTCGTAAGTGAAAGAGGAGCATTGCGATAGTGAAGCAGTAAGTGTGAGGGGGTCAGACTGACAGTGACACAGTCAATTTGACGGGGCATTGTTTTAGTGACAAGATAAGTGTGTGGCATCAGTCTGATACTGGCACAATAAATGTGATGGAGTCAGGCTGATAGAGACACAGTAAGTGTGAGGGGTCAGACTGATAGTGACACAATAAGTGTAAGGATTCAGGGTGATAGTAGCTTGGGAAGTGAGAGGCCGTGACTGAAAGTGACGCAATAAGTGTGTGGCAGTTAGGCTGATGGTGAGGCAGTAAAAATAAAGCCGGCAAGGTTAAAATGGCAAAGACTGTGTGAGTGGGTCAGGGTGATAGTGATGCAGTAAATGAAAGAGGATCAGAGTGAGAGTGAAGCAGTAAGTCTGAGGGGTCAGACTGATATTGGCGCAGTAAGTATGAAGGGGTCAGACAGATAGTGACACAGTCAGTGTGACGGGGGAGAGTTTTAGTTACACACTAAGTGCGAGACGTCAGACTGAAACTGATACAAAAAGTGTGAGTGGCTCAGGGTGATAGTGACGCAGTACGTCTGAGGGGTCAGGCTGATAGTGACGCAGTCAGTGTGATGGGGCAGAGTTTTAATAACATGGCAAGCGTGAGGCGTCAGTCTGATACTGACACAAAATGTGTGATGGAGCCAGGCTGATAGTGACGCAGTAGGTTTCAGGAGTGAGGGTAATATTAACATAGGAAGTGCGAGGCCGTCACTGATAGTGATGCAATATGTATGTGGCTGTCAGGCTGATGGCGACGCAGTAAAAATGAGGATATCGAGGTGAAACTGGTGCAGGAAGTATGAGGATGGCAGATGGACAGTAATGCAGTAAGTGTGAGGGGTTCCCGCTGATACTGAGGCATGCAAGTGTGAGGGGCCAGGTTGTTAGTGACGCTGTGTGCCGGCGGGCCGGCTGATAACGACGCAGAAAATGTGAGTGTCTCAGTGTGACAGTGATGCATTACGTGTGAGAGGGTCAGGGTGATAATGACAGAGAAAGTGTGAGGGAGTCAGGTTGATGGTGATGCTGTAATTGTGAGCTTGGTCAGCGTGATAGTGAAGGGATCAGGCTGATAGCGACATAGCAATTGTGAGGGGGTCAGGGTAGTAATGACGCAATACGTGTGAGCGGGTCAGGGTAATAGTGATGTAGTACGTGTGAGGTGTCAGGCCGATAGTGACGCAGTAAAGGTGAGAGTGTTGGTGTGCTAGTGACGCAGTAAGTGTGAGCCGCTCAGGATGATAGTGACGCAATATGTATGTGGCTGTCAGGCTGATGGCGACGCAGTAAAAATGAGGATTTCGAGGTGAAACTGGTGCAGTAAGTATGAGGATGGCAGATGGACAGTAATGTAGTAAGTGTGAGGGGTTCCCGCTGATACTGAGGCATGCAAGTGTTAGGGGCCAGGTTGTTAGTGACGCTGTGTGCCGGCGGGCCGGCTGATAACGACAGAGAAAATGTGAGTGTCTCAGTGTGACAGTGACGCATTACGTGTGAGAGGGTCAGGGTGATAATGACAGAGAAAGTGTGAGGGAGTCAGGTTGATAGTGATGCTGTAATTGTGAGCTTGGTCAGCGTGATAGTGAGGGGATCAGGCTGATAGCGACATAGCAATTGTGAGGGGGTCAGGGTAGTAGTGACGCAATACGTGTGAGCGGGTCAGGCTAATAGTGATGCAGTACGTGTGAGGTGTCAGGCCGATAGTGACGCAGTAAAGGTGAGAGTGTTGGTGTGCTAGTGACGCAGTAAGTGTGAGCCGCTCAGGATGATAGTGACACAGTACATTTGAAGCGATCAGGCTGGTCGTGATGCAGTAAGCGTCAGGGGGTTAGGCTGATATTGATGCACGAAGTGAGAGAGTGTCAAGGTGTGAGCAGGTTAGAGAGAGAGTGACGCCGTTAGTGAGTGGGGTTTCGCTGATAGGGATGCAGTAGGTGCGCATGTGTCAGGTGTGAGTGATGCAGGAAGTATGAGGGTGCCAGAGGGATAGTGACGCATTAAGTATGATGGCATCAGAGTGGTTGTGACATAGTAATTATGAGGGAATCAGAGAGATACCAACGCAGTAAGCATGAGGGTGTCAGTTTGTTAGTGACACTGTCAGTGTGAGTGCCTCAGCCTAATAATGATGAAATAAATTTGAGAGTAATGCTGATTGACAAGTGATAAGTGTGAGTGAGTCAGGCAGGTAGTGACGCTGTAAGTGTGAGTGTTGAAGCTAATAGTGAAGCAGTAGGTGTGAGGTGGTCAGTGTGATTGTGGCGCAGTAAATGTGAGAGGGTCAAGGAGATAGTGACATAGTAAGTTTGAGGAGGCAGTGTTATAGTGACACAGTAAGTGTGAGGCGTCAGTCTGATACTTACATAATAAATGTGATGGAGTCAGGCTGATAGTGACACAGGAAGTGTAAGGAGTCAGGGTGATAGTAACATAGGAAGTGTAAGAGCGTGACTGATCGGGACAAAGTAAGTGTTTGGCAGTCAGGCAGATAGTGACGCAGTCAAAATGAAGGTCTCGAAGTGAAAGAGGCGCAACAAATGTGAGGGCGGCAGTTGGATAGTGATGCAGTAAGTTTGAAGGGTGCACGCTGATATTAAGGCAGGAAGTGTGAGGGGTCAGGTCTATAGTGATGCAGTAAGTGTCGGCGGGTCAGGCTGATAGTGATGCATTCAAAGACCAAATATCCAAGGCTCACTGTAGTGCTGAACAGCGAGAAATCTCAAGGCGAAGACAAAAATCAATAGTTCTCATACTGGTCATAAATCACAATGCTTCATTTTAAAATTGTCCTCTCCTGCTTCTAGATTTACCAATGAGGGAACAAAATTTAATTGCACCACCCTGTTTATCTCTTCAAATATTTTGCAACTCTCAATGAGATTCCCTCTCTTGTTTTGAAACTGTAAAGAAAAGGCGGGATTTGCCCAATTTCAATTCAGAGGACTAACGTTCATCCATGATATCAAGGCTAATCACCATTTGTAGTCTTCCTCATATGGCATTAGTATCTTTCCTAAATTGAGGATTATAATTCCTCATACTGTAGTCCAAGTGCGGTCGAACTGAGTCACCATACATTGGAAATAATGCTTCGTTCTCGTGCCCTGAAATCCTTCTGCAGCTTTCACAACAGACTTTTACAACTGCTACTAGACTTCAATGACTTATTAAAAACTTCTCCAAGATGCATTTCTAAAAATCTGTACATCAGACTTTCTACTTCAAAACTTCGACAAATAATCTCCACCCATGTCCCTCCTGACAAGTATGATAAAGTCAAATCGTTACTATTTATTAGATCATGAGGGACATGAATAGGTTGACTCGTCAAGGTATTTTCCGGCTGGTGAGGAAGTCAAAATTTAGAAAACGTCGGTTTAAAATTAGTGGGTAAGGATGTAAAAAGGACCTCAGGGGCAACTTTTTCAGACGTTTCCAAAATGAGCTGCCAGAGAAATTGGTGGAGACTGGTACAACTGTAACATTGAATGGCATCTGGATGGATATATGAGTAATAAGGTTTAGAGGGATGTGGCCAAATGTTGGCAAATGACACCTATTAATTTAGGATATCTGTCCACCGTGATCAAGTTGGAAAGAAGGGACACTTTCCGTGTTGTATTGTTCAACAACTTGATAACTCTAGAACCACCGCAAAAACTTTGCAAATAATTCCGTCAAGATGATTTCAAGTTCCAAATCTTCAGTTAATCTTCTTCTCTTGTGCTCACAAGTTCATTACCTGATGTCAGAACTTACGGATTACTAGCTGGATCCATTCCTGTAAATTGGTTCTGCATTCTTTCTAATTCCGATTTTTTTTTACGAATGTAGCTAGTGTTTATGGACTTAGCATCAATTTTTCTAATACCATATTTCGATGAATATTAAAACACAACAGCATATCTAATTTGGCACCAGATGATGAGCAATTGAGTCAAAGTCGATCGGATGCTGTGAGACAATGATCCTCTCTTCGTGTGGTGTACATCCGTGACTCTATAATTCGACGAAGAATCATTCCCACAACTTCAGCTGTGTCAGAATCTAGTTTGCGGTGAAAGCCTGTCAATCTGCTAAGGTAACGTTCGTCTGGGTCTCTGCAAAGGATTTGGCGATACCTTTGGGTCTTGACAATTTGTTCTTCCAACAAATGAATTCAATTATTTTACTATGAAAATTGACAACCATGGCGCAGCTGTGATGGCCGCGAGGTTAAGGCATTGGGGTTGAAATCCAATGGGGTCTCTGCTATGCAGGTTCGAATCTTGTTCAAAGCGTTGAATCTTTTAAAAGTCATTAATTCCTTTGCAGAATTTGGATTTCGTGGAGCTTGAGCTTTGCATTCAATCGAAAGTAAATTTTCAACTGTGAAGAATCCGAAGTAATTTCAAGACTGACCCAGTCATCTAATTGAATAAATTATATGACGAGAGATAAAAAGCCACCAACTTCCAACACGAATCAGTTTCAACACATTTGTCGAACTATCGTGAAATTTGGATGTACGGGGGGTGGAATTCAGCAAAACAAGAAGCAATGCACTACATTTACCTGCAGGTGATGATTTTTTTTAGGATCAGTTGAAAGTCAAGCTGAGAAAGTTCAACCTAATTTACAGCTGACTCTCAAGGCCAATAATCTATTATATCAGCAGTCAATGAATTAGTAAAAAGCAACTCCATGTGTGGAAAGGAACTCGACTGATCCAGGTTCCTGGCTTGCGATGTGAAAAGGCAAGACAATATCAGCGGAGTAGAATTTTCTTGAAATATTAGAATTGGAATGTTAACGGTTTTCTGCTGTCCACATTCGCAAGAAACTGTGCATTAAGAACTGAAATTGAAAATTAACGATGAAAATCAGACTTAGCCCTCTGCTTGTGGTGTAGCAGTGTTCAGAACAATAGGTTGTTGTTGAGGCTAAAATTGACCAAAATAATCGATGGGGAACTTAACCACGGCCTTCGTTGGAGCAGTTGGTGTGGAGAGCTCAGCTTGAAGAACCAAATGCCAATTATTCATCCTGGCTGTCTGAATTGCTTAGTTAAACATACTCCCAGTTTAATGAAAAAACCTTTGCTATCAGAGTTAGATGTTTTCATGTCAGCATGTTCCGATATGAGAAGACACTCCATGGAGTAGATGTGACTTAAATTTTGACTCTAACGTCAGAGATTTTGACACATTTCTGCACCAAAACAGCACTACCATTGGTATCAAATCAAACTGAACAAACAACGAGTCACGTAGACATTTCCTGTCTGCAGACTCTGCCAATGGGCCGTTCAGGCCCGATATAGGAATAGGGCGTGGTGACATCTGTTCGCAAGTGGATCACTTCATTTTTGCTCACAATCCATAAACCGTAATTCATTTTGAACTTCTTAGCCATCAGCATGATAAGTGGTACATAATGTACAGGTTTCCTTTTCGAAAGACAGAGCGAAATCTTATTCAATGCAGACGCAAATTCAAGATGCCCCTGGTCGATCAGAAGACAGATGTCGCGAAACAAAGTGAATCAATGTTTTCTGGGAGTCAAAAAGATGTACTGGAAGAACGGAAACATATACTTGGAACTAAAGTCACATACCACTTCCACAGACTAAACGTTTTTGAACCATTACCTTAATTTGACCTTCATGTCCACCATTGCTGCAAAAATTATCTTCACAATTCAGAACATTGTGTTATTTGATATTCCTTCCTTCATGTTTCTCTTGTTTTTGAAACTAAAACCGAGCAATAGTTATGCACCCTGTTTCACTTGCAAAGATCAGAAGAAGATCAATTTATAAGAGAACAGAAATAAAGCTACGTCTGTCTTTCGAAAGAAAACACAGTTACCATTTCGACTTCAAAAGTCTTCTTCAGAAGTCTGCACGATGAACTCGAAATAGTAGACCGAACATGAAAAAAGAAGCCAAAATGCCGCGAATACACCACCCGCAAGTGCATCAGGTCCTACTCGAATATGCCGTATTACTACCATCAACATCAGTGGAGAACGGAACAAAGCTCATTCTGCAGTTCTCAACCTATTATGACGGAGTTTGTAAAGTCAGAAATATGATGAGTTAAAAGTGCGATGAAAGCGGGATATCGGAAGTCTGAAAAAAGCTAGTGCGTGCTTTGCTTTGAAGAAGGTTGGCAGTGATGAAAATGGAAATTTACTACAGTAAGGGGGGCTTAATTAATACTCAGAATCGTTGCAACACACTGGGACGCAATTCTTTTTGCTAGGTTTCTGTTTTGCCATTTTATAATCACGACTGCTGCCGGGTTTGGTTTCCATTCCAGGCTTAGATGACTGCCTGATGGAAGTTTGCACATTTGCCCAATTTCTATGTGGTTGCTCTGGTTTGCTGCCACATTCGAAACATTTGCAGGTTATTTGGAATCGTCATTGAACGCACACGGTTACAGAGACAGTGATGTGGAGAGTGTCTGGATAGGACGTAAGTCAGATGATTTTTGTGAACTTAAATCGACAGAGTGGGGTGAGTCTGCTGTTTCCTGGGTGAGCTACATGGACAGAGAGGGGTCAGGGTCTTCTTCCCTGAGGGAGATACATTGACAGAGTTTGGTTAGTTGTTCTTACCCGTGTCAGTCACGCAGATACGGTAGGGTCAGTCTGCCCTTCCCTGGGCGAATTTCTTTCACAGAGTGTTGACAGTCTGCTCTTCCCTGCCTGAGTGAAACAGAAAGAGCGGGTTCAGTATTCTCTTCCCTAGATAATTTATGTTGACAGTCTGGCTTCCGTCTGCTCTTCCCTGGCGAGTTACATTGGTAGAGTGGAGTTAGTATTCATTCATTGGGTGAGTGCCATAGACAGAATGGGATCAGTCTGCTCTTCCCTGAGTGAATTACATTTATAGAGTGGGGTCAGACTGCTCTTCAATGAATGACTTATATTGACCGTGTGGGATCAGTCTGCTGAGTTACACTGAGAGTGTGGGGTCAATCTGCCTTTCCCTGCGTGAGTAACATTGACTGAGTGGCGTCAGTTTGCTCTTCCCTCAGTGAGTTACATTGACAGAGTGGCGTCAGTCTACTCTTTCCTGTGCGAGTTACATTGGCAGAGTGGCATCAGTCTGCTTTTCACGGAGTGAGTTATTTGGACAGTGTGGGATCAGTCTGCTCTTCCCTGAGTGAGTTGCATTGACAGATTGGCGTCAGCATGCTCTTTCCTGGGTGAGTTGCATTGACAGAATGCGGTCAGTCTGCAATTTCCAAGTTGTGTTAAAGTTATGGCGTGACGTCAGAGTGCTCTTCCCTGATTGAGTCACATTGACAGATTGGGCTTCATCTGCTCTTCCCTGGGATAGTCATATTAACAGAATGGGGTCAGTCTGCTCCTTTCTGAGTGAGTAATCTCACAGAGTGCACTCAGTCTGTTCTTCCCTGGGTGAGCTACGTTAAGAAAGTGGTGTCAGTCTGCTCTTCCACGGGCGTGTTACTTCCTCAGAGTCGTGACAGTCTGCTCTTCTCTGTCTGAGTTTAAAAGCAAGTGTGGTTTCATTACTGTCTCCGCTGAATGATTCACATAGACAGAATGGAATAAGTCTCCTTTTCTCTGAGTGAGCTACTTTGACAGAGTGGGGTCAGGCTCGTCTCCCTGCTTGTGTTTCATTGACAGAATCAGATCAGCCTGCTCTTTCCTGGATGAGTGACAGAGACAGAATGGGTACAGCCTGCACTTCTCTGAGTGATTTACGTTGACAGAGTGGCATCAGTCTGCTCTTTCTTGGGTAAATTATACTGACTGAGTGGTGTCAGTCTGCCATTTGCTGGGTGAGTTACATATAAAGTGTTGGGTCAGTCTGCTATTCGCTGGATGACTAACATTGACAGAGTGGCGTGAGTCTACTCTTCCCTGGGTGAGTTACTTTAACAGAGTGCGGTCAGGCCATAATTTCCTCGTTGAGTTACATTGACCGTGTGATGTCAGACTTCTGTCCCCTGGTTGAGTTACATTGACAGAGTGGGGTCCATCTGCTCTTCCCTGTGTGAGTTATGGGGTCGGTCTGCTTTCCGCAATCCAGGTACTCCATCTCTAGCGGTTTCTTGTCACTACCTCCATACTAAGGATTTGAGGAGTTAACAAAAGTAACTCACCCCTATACCTTTGATAATTAGGGATGGGCAGCGAATCTTATCTCATTGAAAGACAATTGTGTCCCAGAAATGCATTTCTAATAATTTCATGTTTTAATTCGACACTGCAAGCGTTTGGGAATAACTTGAGGAGAGGTACAGGTAGAATAATTAAAGTCAAATGCACTGATGCCTAGGAAACATGACACAAGATGTGAGTGTGGAGCTGATGGTGCAAGGCTCAGTGTCAGTGCTATTTATTTCTTACTGTTCGCAATGACTCACACACCACTACTGTCAATTCACAACAATGAGCCTGTTCATCTTGGTTTGAAAATCCCTACGTCTGTATTAACGTGGTTAATGGGACGCGAGAGGAGGTGAGCACATCCTCTTTATTCTGTCAGTTTAAACAGATGAAAATATCTGTTGGTTGCCAATGCAAGAGGATACTTCCTTTTTCTGTGCGTTTTCAGTGGGGCATGCTCAGCATTGAAATGTCTGTTTTTGCATAAGCAGAGTTTGATTGCCATTCATAATGAGCAACTCTAATACAGAAAACGCGTTTTCGAATTCCTGTGATCAAGTGGTTCAGGCATTGCACACATGGACGACAAATCTGGCTTTTAACGTGGCGCCGTGGCTTAGCTGGTGAAAGCACCTCCCATCACACTGGTGCCTGCTCATTGTATTGAAAGCTCGTTATTTCTCGCAAGTATTGTGTTGCTGATCGAAAAACTCAGTGTCCTGTTTGAATTGCTGTATATTCTGATTTCACGTTCCGGCTTCATTTTCCTGGTTTAAATCCAATAGTGTATGTTGCTCTATTTAACTACTATTTTAACCTGGAGATTCTTCCCGCAGTTCCACAAGCACTTCTGCTTCTCATCCTCTTATTCTCATTCCTTCATTCCCAGTTTTGTGGAAATTATGTGGTGAGGCAGGAGACACTGCAGCATTCCCGGGGAATGTTGTGGTAATGGCACTGACACCACGGCATGATCACCCTCATTCTCTGCAGTCACCATTCATTTGTTGTACACCAAAAGTAAATGCATCCTTGTTCTTCTTCAGCTGTCATGTAATTATTTTCTTTTTCTGTTGGATGAGGAATTCAACTTTAACTTCAAAAGGGTCTTTAGATTTTGAGGAAGAAATGTCTCCTTGCCTCAGGTCGAAGTGACAGACGCATTACCAGAGAATGTGAGACTACTTCGACCGACTGCAGCCAGGCGTCAGAAAACCTCTCAGCCGTTCGAATCTCAAACTGTCTCGGAATGTCAGGCTTTTGAAGAGCAGAAATGGGAAATGAGGGATATGGACAGCTAGAGTGTCGGAGAATGTGAAAAATGCCTAGGAGGATACAGAGAGAAATTTGGAAAAACAGAGACACATATTGAGGTAGACACTGAAGGAAACAATTCTCCATTCGAAGTGACAGCTCGATAACAGAAAGCAAAAGGAAATGTAGCCATTAAAGCATAGCCTTCCACCAGCTCATGAAAATGAAAGTAGCATGACAACTGATTACGTTCTTTTAAGATTGTAAATTCGACGTTTGTAAGCTCAAGTTTGATTTTGATAAATGTCCTGGTACGACAGGTAAGATTATCATTTTCCCAACAGTATAATATAGAAACCAATAACTAACCTGCTTCTGTCTCTCTAAAATGATCTGTTTCTCTCTGCAGCTGTTGCCAGGTGCAGCGGGTTTCTCTTTCAATTCTCGTTTTTAGTTCAGATTTCCAAAACCTGCATCTTTTTGATTTTTGATAACCTGGCACAAAACCAAGCATCACCAGCATCGGACCAGTGGTCAGAAATACTGGTACCGCGATATATTTGCACAATAAAACATTCATTCCCTGTCCGAAAATAGAACTAATGTCATAGCAGTTCTAGTTCCAAATCCTAACTACGACATTACACTGAATGAAGACAGACGCTCTTGCACTTTTTCTCAATGAAATGACTTTTCCCTTTCATTCCTGATCAGTTTCACTGCAGATTGTTTTCTACTCGTCTTCACGTTTTGCAGAATGGAAAAGCCCATTTGGCCCATGGTGCAGTCTGGTTTAAAGACATTCATCTATTCTATTCCCAGTTTCCAGCTTTGGTCCATAACCTTATGTGTTCTGATGGTTCCAGTGCAAATGGCAATGAGGCTCTCACTTTGATCTTAGATGACACAACAATGGGATTGAAGTTTGACATCGTCACATTGTGTTATTACCCACGTCATGTCTTCCCCAGAAAGAGACACTCAAGGGTGGCAGAGTTCTCAGAATTTGACCAGCTCCTTGTGCTTCACTTCAGCTGTCCGCTCCAACATGCAAGTTCAACTGCTGAAAGGCAGATTTTGGTTAAACCAAAGCCCGTTCGACAGACAATGAGAGACGTTGCTCTGAGCTAGAAATGAAAGTGGATGAAAGAACTGTACATTCGAAAACCCAACCCCTTCCGTTCATGACAGACAACAGGAATGGACTAACACGCTGCATCCTCGCGATTTTAAATGCGAACCGACAATCCCCTAACTCGGCATAAGGCGTGTTAGCAATTCTGTCACTGACGCAAAAACCAGGTTTGGCTGTGACAGTTTCTCTATAGGTAATGTAAACGTCCACATCATAGAAACAGCAATCACAAGGTGAAAAATCAGCAAATATAATCACCAACACTGTTTCACTTGGAATTCCACATTCTTTGAACCGTTACATTTCGCTGTACTTTCATATTTGAAGATTTTTACATTCCAGACCATGAACTAATTCAGCAAGAAACCACTGGTCATTTCGAGCTCGTCATCCGGAATGAGGCGTGTTGAACGATGCCTTTCTTGCTGCCAACACATCAGCACAGCTCAAAACGAGCTCGTGTTTGCATCAGTCTTTACTTAACTTGCTGCAGTATATCTGCTGAACAACATCAGATTATCACAGCATTGCCTTCTTCACATTGAAACCAAGGGTGATAATATGAACAAACTTGGAAACTTGGAGAGAGAAACGCTGCTGAGAAGACGATTATGACGTGAAGAGCAGGCACAGGCGTTTGTACATGTCAGGTCCCAAATAGTACTGCAGTATCAATGGATATCCCTGCATTCCGAATGAAAACTAAATCCTGGCTGCACCCAGAACACACACACGGATCCTGCCAGAACAATTCAGTGATCGATCAGCATCTGTCTGGAAGAACAATGGCAGCAAATACAAGCGAAAGCTATCACCGCAATTACTCCTCCAAGGATCTCGCGTTTCCCAGTTGAAAATATCTCGCTGTTCCTTGAATGTCACTAGGTCGAAATCCTTGCCTCGCGTCATCATACCTGTACCTCGCTACTGAGGACATCCAGGGTTCTGCGGAGTAACTCAAAATCTCAATCTCTCGGGTAATTCGGGATTGACGGTGCATCACATCCCATTGAGTAAAGACTTTATCCCAATAATACGTTTACTAAAGCTGCAGTTTCTAAGGGAACACTTGCAAGCAGTCGGGAATAAGTTGTGAAGTGGAACGGACGACGGGAAATTGTGAAAGGCAATCGTGACTGGGAGGCATGAGACAGCAAGTGAGTGAGGAGCTGGCGTTGCAACGTTCAATGTCAGTGTCAGTATTTACTGACCACTATTCACTCTAACTCACACAGTACGCCTTAACAATTCACCACAATGAGCTCATTCCTCTAAGTGTGAGTTTCCCTTTGCGGATATTAACGCGGTTAAAGGTGCCCAAGAGGATGGACAGATCTTCGTTATCCTGTCAGTTTAAACAGGCTAAGTTATCAGTTTAAAACAAATACAAAAAGAGATTGCCTCTTCCGGTGTATTTTCAGTGGAGAATATCCAGCTTTCAAATCTTCTGCATAACTGGAGGTTGTTTTAAATTTTCTCCGAGTATCTGTGAAACAAACAAAACTGAGTCCGATTTCCTGTGTTGAATAGTCAAGTAAATGCACGCATAGTTTTGAATCGTTGAGCTTGGGCAGTCCCTCTGCCTTAGTTAATGAAAGTTCCCGTCAAAAAAAAAAGCCGAATATGGGATTAAATCCTGACATCTCAATGTTTATAGGGCTTTCATAAAAAACAGAGTACCCTACTTCCCCTGTGGTTCTGGTCGTGGTGGGAATTCAAATCAATGACTGGATCGAGGTTATAGTTTAAAGACAGCTCCTTCGATACCTCTGCAATGCTGCCACACAAACCCCCGCAACCACGTTTTTCAGGATGAGTGTTACAGCATCGCCTCACTTCAGGCACTTTAACACACGCACTTTCACTGGCGAACTTGGCGCAAGTTCGATAATACGTATGAGGATGTTGTAAGGCTTACAGTGTTTGGATCGTAGCTTAAAGTTGAGTAGGATGTGAAAATTTTCCCTGGAGCTTGAGTGCTGAGGGATGCACTTACTGAGGTTTATATAAATATGAGGTAGACGGGAGTGTAAATGGTCAATGAATATTTCTTCCCAAGACAGGCAAGTTCAAAACAAGGGAAACACAGGTTTAAGGGGAGAGTGGTAAAATTTAAAAGGGATCTGAAGGATATTTTTTGTTCACAGAAAGTTTTGCATGTTTGGAATGAATTGACTGATTTAGTGGTGGAGTCTGGTACACTCTCAACATTTCAAAGACATATGGATCTTTATACTGACAGGAAAGTTGAAAAAGAATAAACGTGAAATTTGGCAAATAGAGCGGTTGTTTACGGGATCAGCCCCTCTGAGATGCTGCAGTGGCGATCATCAGTTTGAATAGGCACGCATCACTTGGTCAGTGCGTTGGGCTAGTTTTCTGGAAGATGGTTAGATTAGATTCCCTACAGTATGGAAACAGGCCCTTCCGCGCAACTAGTCCACACCGACCCGACAAAGAGTAACCCACCCAAACCAATTTCCCTCGAAATAATTCACCGATCATAATGGGCAAATTAGCATGTGACATTCACCTGCCCTGCACATTTTTGCAGTCTGGGAAAAAACCTACGCAGACGCAGGGAGAATGTGCAAACTGACGCACAGGAATCAAACGTGGAACACTTGTGCTATGAGGCAGCAGTGCTAACCACTGAGCGACGGTGCCGCCCTAAAAGGGGTGGAGAACGCAGCTAACAACCCGCAATCTCTCGCATGCAAAGAGAGTACTCTCCCATTTGATATAACTCCCACTGGCTGCTTCGGTTAATACCAGCAACGATTCAATTTTTTTCTGGTCTTAGGCTTCCAGTGACCATTCTTCTTGACACATTCCGAACTTGTCAGTGGGAGATTCTGGCTGTGGAACATAGCTCACAAATCATGTTGCCCGCGCGGCTCTTCAGCGAAACCAAAAACTAACAAACCAGAAACAGAAGCAGAACTGACAAAGAGAGCCTATTTTCAGACACACGGACTCATGAATGCTGTCTGTGAGGCAGAGCGAGTCGTCTGGGTCATGCGCTGCTCACACAAATTGCAGAGAGGCAATTCCAAATGGTGCTTTCAACGTACTGGCGCCTTAGTGCACTAATACTTCCAGAAAAGTTCTCAAGTTACATGAATCAGAACTGACTAACAATGAACCATGAAAAGTGAAGATTACCAATTACAGTCTCGATTAGATGAGGTTAACAATTGGGCTGATGTCTCCACCGGATCGAGAGGACCAATCACCAGCCTCTCTCATCAGGACAGAAATTAAGGAAATTAGGAAAAGTAATCAAGTTTCATATCGCAATTTCCCTCCTTTTCGCAACAACAGCAGAAAACTGCAAGCAGATTCAATGTAGAAACTAATTTCACATAAACAGGGAAATAAATATCTCCATTCACTTTCAGAGAAACAGTGAAAAATGCAAATTGTCTGGAATTTGAAAGATTGGCGCAGCCTGTTTTTGAGTCGCATATTATGCTGGTGGCCTTTCGAGCTGGAGGGGAACGTGACAACTACAGCACAAGGGGGAAACATGGGCACTGACATGATGGTTGTTTTCTGCTGTGCCACATCACAGCCGGTTTAGAAGAAATGCCTGCTTTTTTTTCTGTTCAACTTTAACAAAACTCATTCCTGCAAAACGTTGCCAGCTTAGTCCATTAGCACACGTGGCCCCGCAGGGATGCAAACACAAGCCTTCTTAAGAAGTGGAATCTGAAATCAGAGTCTCAGGTTGCTCAGCCACGCGAACACACAGGCCAAAACCGGAAACCCAAGAGCATGTAAATGGTGATACCCTGCAGCATACTCACAGTAACAGCACCGGTTCTGCAGAATAAGCGGTGGGAAGGAATTGCTCTATCTGAGCGGTCGTGCTTGTTGTTCTCATCAGCAAATCTGGCTTTGAATTTGCTAGCCCATATCTGCCACCATGCTGAAACGGAATGCAATTCCGATTAGTCACTGTGTTCACTGTGTTCATTTTCTCTCCTCAGATAAAGTGATCACTGGAGATGATGAATTCTGCTCCTGCCAGAAACGCCAACTCTCCTGCTGCTCGGATGAACTGAAAAACTGGTTTAGCACTGGAATCCGAGAATGGCAGAACACGTAGCAAGATTATTCGAAACCCAGAGCCAATAAGAGTTCCAACTTTCCTTTTCTTTCTCCATAATAGTGCCTTATCCAGCAGAGCCATGAGCAACTGCCACCTGGCTGCAAACCGAGATGGAAACCTATGTGGAATCAAGGACATGCGACTCACTTATTGTCGGTAAATCAAACAGTTCTAACTTTCAGGTGTACGAAAAATAGATTCTATACATATTCAGGGAAGGTCAAAGGCGATCTGAGATGTCTAGGAGGTGGTCACTCTTCGTGATTGCTTTTTGTTCGAGTTGTGAGAAAGTTTCCCGCTTTAGTCGCATTTACGTTTCTTGTTGATGACTGAATCAGACAGAAGCAGTTTCACCAGAGCTGCACTTGACTTACATTCCTCTCCCTCGCTGTCATACTTTCCTGGAACTCTGTGAGAACAAGAAAACAAAATACATACTGCGTCATTCGGCAGCCTGTCTGTGATTTCCTCATTTTCAGTTACAACATGGCTTAGACTTCAGGCCACACGGTAATATTAGTAACAGTATGAAAACAAGAGTCGACAGTTCATCTGTGCCTGTAAATCTTTTCATTCC
Source organism: Chiloscyllium plagiosum (assembly GCF_037043375.1). Taxonomy (NCBI): domain Eukaryota; kingdom Metazoa; phylum Chordata; class Chondrichthyes; order Orectolobiformes; family Hemiscylliidae; genus Chiloscyllium; species Chiloscyllium plagiosum. The sequence continues at coordinate 47,888,413 of NW_028270185.1, forward strand.
TGTTGTTGACTGAATGAACTGTATCCGTGTCTGCTGCTTCGAAACTCGAATATGTGAACTGCTCCAAACTATGATTGAGGATTTCTGGTTTTGGTTGACACACGTTGAGAAACGCCAGACAGCGTTCAAATGAAGCGTTCAGAGCACATTTTCGGATGCATTTTACAGAGACTAACATCATGAATCCAGTGTTCGCTGTGACAGACGGTAAGTAATGCTCTCCTTGTTACTGATCCAGGCCAACTTCGCGTGTAAAGCAAATGCGGTACTGTTGTTACAGAAAGGATCAGTGTCGGTAACTGTGTCCTTAAAGTGGACATGATTGAAAAAATAAAGAATAACATGTTCAAATATCAAGGAAATATTGGCTGAAAAGCTGCAGACAATTTTCCCTGCAGCGCCAAGACAGAGGAACATATGTAACGGCACTCTTAAACAGGATGGCCAGCAGTGATATAGACATCACCACACATGAAGGACCACTGCGAATAAAAATTTGAAAATGAAATTCACGCAGCAGGTATTCGGAATTATATTATTTTCACCGCTACAGTAGTATTGGGCGAGTAAATTCAAAACAAGGTTTGCTGAGAATGCATTAAAATCCCATCGATCATGATATGAAAGACTGTCGCCCGGAAAGAGGGAACAACAATGTATCTTCTAAGCTTTTTACTGGGCCACTTTCGCACAAAGTGATATTGCTACTCTCCTGAAAAGATCAGGGCCCGCAGCATGCACTCTTAGAAATGATGACCATCAGTGATGGAAACTCCCTGCATATTCAGAACAAGGAAGAATACATATCGAATAATAGCGTAGATGGCAATAAATTGCACTTCTATTCCCTTTCATCACAACAGCTGGAATGTGTGGGGATATACAGAGTAAGGTTTACTGACCAGGTCAGAAAGCAATTAACTCCACATATCTTGACACACAAGCCTATCTTTCTTTCTGTCCGATTTTGTTGAAGCGTCGATCCTTCGCGTAGGAGATGAAGATGATTACTGTTCCCCCGCAGGATCACAGTGTGGCCAGAGACCTGATCGAGCTGCTCACAACAGTTCGTGTTTGCCGAGAATCACTGAAACTGAGATTGATGACACATTGACACGGTATAACAGCTGCCAACACATGTGGAGGGTTTTGCGACCGATTAGGACCCACTCTGCGAAAAAGACTGGATCCTAAGACTGGGGAGTAAGTGTTCAGGGAGAGGACTGGAGAATGGGGTTAAGAATGATATAAGGCAGAATCGAATAGCGGAGCAGACTAGATATTCTGAAAGCGCTAACCGTCCTCCTATGTCTTCCAATCTCTGGCCATCTGGTATCTAAGGAAATAGAAACAGAGTTATTTGTTCAGTTGGAAGTCCTGGGCAAAGTGAGAGATAGAACAAGCATGATACAATTTCAGAGACTGGTAAAATGTTTGGAGAGGAAGCAATAAAAGAGAAGCTGAATATAAAGTTTGAAGTCAGGACATATTCAGTAAAAAGGAAGTTTGTAGAAAGGCAGAGGGAGATGGAGATGGAAGAAGAAGTGTCACCAGTCCCGAAATCTCATTCGGTTTTCATTTTCATGATGCGACCGGACCTGCATAGATTTTCCAGCAATTTCATTTGTTGATTCTGGAACAGAAGATGGGAGTGATCCTGAACCAATCAGCTCTCTCATGTTTTGGGAATATTTGACTTACCCGTTCGATTAGATCACGTCTGTCCCACACCGAAACCTCAGAATCCTTCCCCACCCCCACCCACGTTACTGGAAATAAACTGTTCATTATATAAACTTATATGAGCATACAAGAACATTTGCAAAATGTACAGGGAGATCTCCGTTCCGTTCCATCAGCACATTCTGAATCAATTAATTTTTATTCAGGACCAATGAGATATTGAGCCGTCTCTGTCAGACCACTAACAAATGGCCATTCGCGTCCTGTGTCTTTGAACACTTTTGTTGGTGCACGGATGAAGTGGAATCTCATGTTTTGAAATGGACATCATTCATAGTATTTTCAGCTGCACTGATAAAGTTGTATCTGGCGCTTCCAGTAAAGTGCACACAGTTTTCACTCAGTAACCGACATGTGATCAAAGCAGGAGGACATATTTGTCAGCTTGCAATTCTGCATGTGGAACGACGAGCTGGAACTCTATCAAACAGTGAAAACTATTATTATGGGGCTTGGACGCATGACTCTCTGATTAAACAACTCACATTGCAACGAACTGAGATATCCACGCTTGGGACACGATAAATTAGTTTTCTATTTCATTCTGAGCATAATTCACCTGGCACTGCAATTTGCAAAGATCCAGCTCATTCCTCCCAATCACAAATAACATAATTCACATCTTTCACTTTTGTTATTTCTTCAAAACATTACAATCTATTTAACACTTGTCCCGGCTTTTAAGATTCAACCCGAATATTTTCATATGAACTGATTTCCAGTCACTCTGGCAGAGAGTAAATCAGTCGGAAAATTACCTTAGGAAACCCAATCATTTATGTTTACAGTATAGGGAATTTCCCATCTGCTGACGAGACAGAGTTCTCACAATCAACATTTTCTTTGTTCTTCCTGCCTAAAACGTTTACCACTTCTTACTTTCAAGACAGGACTTTTGTTTATAACATGTTCCAAGAACAGGAACAACCTTCCAATCTCCTGATGCCGTTTCCAATTTAAAATGGAAATTTTATTCCTTTCCAACGGGAAGAGTAGTTAATGAGAAAGGAGTTTCCACGAGCTGTATCCCAGGGTTTGGTTGGAAACCCTGATTGCAGCTGAAGTGGCAGCTTTCAGTCGGCATCGGGGGATTGGAGAACATGGTGTCGTACTCTGCTGCGTGTAAACGTCTTGCTCCCTGTCGACTCGGGGTGAATCATGGGTGAGTTTTCGGAACAACACTGCCTTCCAGTCTCTGGCCATCTGCTATCTAAGGAAATAGAAACAGAGTTATTTGTTCAGTTCGAAGTCCTGGGCAATGTGAAAGATGGAACAGTTCTAATACAAAATTGGAGACTTGGAAACTGGTTGGAGAGGAAGTAATAAAAGAGAAGCTGAATATAAAGTTGGAAGTCAGGAGACATTCAATAAAAAGGAAGAGTGTGCAAAAGTAGGTGGAGATGGACATGGAAAAGAAGTGTCACTAGTCCCAAAGTCTTAAATCGATTTTTATTTCCAAGATGCCACGAGACCTGCTGAGATTTTCCAGTAATTTCATTTGTTGGTTTAGAAACAGAAGATGGTAGTGATCCTGGACCAAACAGTTCTCCCGTGCGCTGGGGATATTTGACTTACTGTGTCTATGTCCCACACTGAAACCTCACGGTCCTGCCGCACCTCCACTCTCGTTACTGACAATATACTATTCATTACGTTAAACGCAAGAAGAACAATTGCGAAACGTTGAGGGAGAGTTCTCTTCTGTTTTCATCAGAACAATCTGAATCACTGAAAATTGGTTCAAGACATGTGACATTGATCCGTCTCTGTCAGACCCCTAGCAAGTGGCCATTCGCTTTCCGTGCTTTTGAACACTTTGGGTGGTGCACGGTTGGTTTGGAACCTCACGTTTTGAAATGGACATCATTCATTGTATTTTCGGCTGCACTGATAAAGTTGTCTCTGGCGCCTCCAGTAAAATGGAAACAGTGTTCACTCAGAAACCGACGTGTGATCAAAAGCAGGCGGACAGATGTGTCAATGAAAGCAGCAAGAACATACCCCTGTGAAGTGTTGCAATACTGCACTTGGAACGAAGAGCCGGAATTGTAATAAGCGGTGAAAGCGCCCATTGTGAGGCTTGCACACACCACCCTCAGATTAAGCATCTCACACTGCACCGACTGAGCTAACCTAGCACGGTGCACTGTGGATTAGTTTGCTATTATATTGCGAGCATAATTCATCTGCAATTTGTTAGGATCCAGTTCATTCCTCCTAATCACAAAAATATCATTCACACCTTTCACTTCAGTTATTCCTTCAAAGCATTACAACCGATTTAACACTTGTCCCGGGATTTAAGGTTCAACCGTAATAATTTTACCCGTAATATGTTTATCCTCACCATTATATCGCTGATGTGATTTCCAATCACTCTGACAGACAGTAAATCCGTCGGGAAATTACATAAGGAAACCCAATCATTTCCGTTTACAGTGTTGGGCATTTCCCATCTGCTGACGAGACAGAGTCGTCTCAATCAACACTTTCTTTGTCCTTTCTACCTAAAACCTTGACCACTTCTTATTGTCAAGTCAGGATTTTTATTTATAACACGTTCCAAGAACTGGATCAACATTCCAATGCCCTGAAGCCCTTTCCAATTTAAAGTGAAAGTTTTGCTCCTTTCACACGGAAAGAGCTGTTACTAAGGAAGGAGTTTCCACGAGTTGTTTCCCATGGCTTGGCAGAAAGTCGCTGATTGAAGCTGCAGTGGCCGCTTTCTGTTGGCATCGGGAGCTTGGAGAAAGTGATGTCGTATTCTGCTGCGTGTAAACGTCTCACTCCCTGCGGACTTGGGGTGAATCATGGATGAGTTTTATCGGTTACAATGTCAATATATGGTCGGGGTAAATGGTTGTGCTGAAATATTTGAATCTTATTCCCTGGGTGGGCTCGAACCACCAACATTTCACCCAACTGCGCTGACCATTTGAGATACAGAAACTGGCAACGCAGATATCCTAAAGCAAAGTTATCGACGGGATATGAGGATACGTCGGACAGCAGGAATTTGCGTTGTTTTCAGAGACGGCCGCTGATTTTATCACCGAGAGGGTAAGCATACTGAGGAGCTACAAATACTCAAACTAAAAGGAATCCACACATGCGCAGTTCTCTCACATACATCTCCACATAGTAGCGCACTTACGATTTTGGTATTTGAAGCCACGATTCGATAGAAACTGAAGCTTCAAAAATCCAGCATATTAGACCGCTCGACCACGCTACCACACAAAATCCAACACTCAGATTTGTTATGACTCGTGTTTCAGCATCGATTCACTTCAGACACATAGAACTCGCAAATTTTGTAACGACATTGGCGTAATTTAAGAAGGAAGACGAATGAAAATGCACAGACAAGGAACAGGCCCTTCATCCATTCAAGCCTGAGCTGATCCAAATCTACTGTTTAAACCTGTCACCCAATTCTAAGCATCTGTATCCCTCTGCTCCCCACCTACTCATGCATCTATCCAGACGGATCTTAAATGCATCTACCGTGATTACCTCTCCCGTCTCTGCTGGGAACGCATTCCAGACACTCACCACGCGCTGTGCCAAGTAGTTGCCGCGTGTATCCCTCTTAAACATTTCACCTCTCACCTTGAAAGCGTGACCTCTCGGTAGTTAATCCTTCAACCTGGGAAATAAAACTTTTCTCTATCGACGCTGTTTGTACCCTTCATGATTTTGTAAACCTCAAAACGGTCCGCCTCAAACTCCTTTTTTCGAATGAAAACAAACCTAACCTACGCAACCTCTCTTCCTAGATTGCACCTTACATACGAGGCAACATCCGCTTAAACCTTTTACGTGCCCTCTCCTAAGCGTCCACATCCTTTTGGTAATGTGGCGGCAGAAATTTACACAGTATTCTAAGTGTGGCCAGACCAATGTATTGTTCAATTTCAACATGACTTTCCAGCCATTCTATTCAATACCCCATCCAATGAAGCCAAACATACTATATGACTGCTTGACCACTCTATCCACCTGTGCAGCAAGCTTCAGTGTATAATGGACCTGTACTCACAGATCTCTCTGTCCATCAATATTTTTTCCACAAAGCTCTTCCGTTCATTGTATAACCCCATCTAGAATTAGACTAACCGAAATATCTCACCTCACATTTGTCTGTTTTGAACTCCAGCTGCCACTTTTACGCCCAATTTTCAGTATATCAATATCCTCCTGTACTCTTTAACGGTCACTTATACTTTCTGCTAGTCCAGAAATCTTCGTGTCATCTGCAAACTTTCTGATCATTCCAACAGTGCTGTCTTCCAGATCATTTATGTATATCACAATCAAAAGTGGCCACAACACTGACCCCTGTGGAGCACTACTGCTCATCTTTCTCCATTTCCCGAAATTCATTCAACTGCCACTCCCTGTCTCCTATTGCACAACTAATTAATTATCCACTTGTCTAGAACACGCTGCACACCATGTTACTTTACGTTCTGTATTTGGTTACCTTATCTAACTCCCTACTATAGTGCATGTATGTGACATCAACAACCTTTGCTTCATCTATCAACTTGGGCACTTCCCTGAAAAACTCTATGCCTCTCACTGATATGCACATTATTTTGTAAATATGAATAATCCTATCCCTCAGTACCTTCTGCAGCAACTTTCCCAACACTGATGTTAGGCCCATTGTTCTGTAGTTATCCAGAATATCCCTATATACTTCTTGTACAGGGGACAATATGAGCAACGTTCCAGTCAGCCAGAACCTCACCTGTGCTGAAGCATGCCACGAAGATATCTGCCAGTGCCCCAACTATTTCCTCTCTGACCTCAATCAGGAACCAGGGATAGATCCCATCCGTTCCTGGGGATTTGTCCACATTAATTACCACTAGCCTGCCCAACACAGCTTCCCTTCTTATGTCACCATGATCCAGACTAATCAAATGTCTAACTCTAGACTCAACATTCACCATGTTCCTCTCCTCAGTGACCACTGATGCAAAATAAACATTCAGAATCATACCCAATCTCTCAGATTCGACATACAGCCTTCGTTCATTTTCCGTTAGTGGAACAATCCTTTCTCTGGTTACCCGTTTACTTCTTATATATGAATAATAGACTTTAGGATTCTCCTCAATTGTGCTAGCGCGAAGTTGTTTCATGACCCCTTTTAACCCCCTTCATTCCTCGTTTCAGACTTGCCCTACTCTTCTCATGTTCCTCCAGGGACCATTATGTTCTTGGCTGCCGAGGCGTTATGCATGCTTGCCTTTTCCTCTTGGCGAGTCGTGCAATTGTCCTGTCATCAACAGTTCACGAATATTGCCTTTCGAATCATTTGCCTTCAACGGGACATGCCTACCCTGCACTATATTTAACCTATCTTTGAAAGCCTGCCACGTATGAAATGTGGACCTTCCTCCAAAAAGCTGTTTCCAATTCACATTTCCGACCTCCTGCATAATTTTGATATAATTAGCTTTGTCCCAGGATAGTACTCTTTCCTCATGACCACTCTGATCTTTGTCAATGAGGATTCTAACACTTACAGAATATTGGACACCTCCCAAAGAAATCACTCACCGCAACTGTTATCACCAGCCCTGGCTTATTCCCCAATATCAGATCCAATATGGCCTATTCCCTCGTCGGACTATTGATATACCACTCCAGAAAACTCACCTGGAGGCTTCCTACAAATGGTATCCCATCCAGACCTCTGACGCTAAGAGTATCCCGGACAATGTTGGGAAAACAGAAATCTTCAATCAACTCTAAATAATTGCCTCTACGTCTTTCCATGATCTGTTTGACTATGTTTTTCTTACACCTCACGCTCACTGTAATACAGCCCCAAAAATCTAACCTCACCCTTCTTATTTCACTGCTCCATCCATAGTGTCTCACGACCCAAGCCTTACATGGTGTCCTCCTTTCGCACAGCCATGATATCATCTCTGACCAGCAATGCAACTCCTTCTCCTTTTTCTTCCCTCCCTGTCTCATCTGAAGCATCTATACCCTAGAACATTTGGTTGCCAACCATGCCCTTCCTTCAACTAAATCTCTGTGATCGCAATAACGTCATATTCCCTGGCATCAACCTAAACCCTAAGTTCATCTGTCTATACTCCATGCATTAATTTGGTGCATTTCAGGCCACCAGTTCTTTTGCATTCATCTGCTCTCTGCCTAATCTTCCCATTATTAATGTTATCTTCCTGATTCTTAGCGTTTCCAGTTTCCACCGCACTGCCGATTTGTTTAATCTTGTGGTTCCCAGCCCCCTGCCACAACAGTATAAAACCTCCCCAACAGCAGTCGCAAAAATTCCCGAAAGGACATTCGTTCCCGTCTGGTTCAGATGTAGATCGTCAAATTTCTTATAGTCCCACGTTGTCCAGAACTGGTCCAACAAATCTGAAACCCACCCTGCAGCACCATTCTTCAAGTCACGTGTTCATCGTGCCTTTTTTTATTCATTTCTCCGCTGGCAGTCACACGGCACCGGCATTAATCGCGAGATTACTACCTTTGAGGTCCTCCTTTTTAATTTCTCTCCTGGCTCCCTGAATTCTCCCTGCAGGTCCTCATCTCATGCCTGTATGCACATTGACAACTGGCTGTTCACGATCCCCTTTTCGAATGCTCTCCAGCCGATGAGCGACATCCCTGGCCTGAGCACCTGGGAGTAACATAATTCTCCAGAATTGCTGATGCTCCACAGTGAGTGCACCCGCAGCTCCAGAGTGACCACGCGGTCAAGCAAGTGCTGCAGCTGGACACACTTCTTTCAAGTGCACGTTTAGAAAACCTTTACAAGGATTTGCACGGTTTGCACTGCTTGGACATGAGAACAAAACTGAATAGGCTTCGTCAGATTCCCAGGAGCTTCAGGGCTTAGATATGGCCTCTCAGAAGCTTATAAAATCATGAGGAAGACAGAGAAAGTAAATAGTCAGGGAGCACTTTTTCACAAGACACGCAAGTTCAAATCTACATTGCAAACATTTAATGTGAGAGAGGAAAAATTTAAAAGGGATGTGAGGGACACATGTTTTTCACACAGAACTTTTCTGTGTGTGGAATGAATTGCCACATTTAGTGGCAGAGTCTGGTGCACTCAGAACATTTCAAAGGCATCTGAATGGGTGTATAGACAGGAAGACCCCGGAGAGATAAGGCACAAATATTGTGAGATATGTATGGATTACTTTCGGTTATGTGTTTAGCAAGGGCAAGTTGGCTCGCGGGATTTGTTTCCATGCTCGACAACTCTGAGATGCTCCAGCCATCGGCAACGGTTTGAATACACCATTTGCAAAAAAAACGCCTGATGTTTGTTACTCAGTCAGCGAGTTTGTCTATTTTGTTCGGAGGGTGGATGGGCCCAATCGATCCAGAGATGAAGGTTTTCCGGATATTTGCTGCCAATGACCATTCTTCTTGACACTTTCCCAAGTTCGCCATCAAAGATTTTGGCTAAAGAAAAATACCTCACATATCGCATTACCCATTTTCCTCTCCAGCGAATCCAAAACCTGACAGCTCTTAACGTGGAACAGAATCAGAACTGAAAAGGCAGTACCATGATCAGACACACCGAAGCTTAAGTGCTGTCTGTGATGCACTGTGAGTCGTCTCTGACATGAACCGCTCGCACAAGTAACAGCGAGGCAATTCCAAACCTACTGGAGATTTAGTTTATTGCCAAGTCCCAGAAAGTGCTCAAGTATCATAAAACAAAACAGAACAACAACGAACCAATAAGAGTGAACATTTCCAATTGTATCCATGATTAAATTAGGCCATCAATGCCCCGGTGATCACCTTTCTCCATCACCAGGACAGTAATGAAGGAAATGAAAGTATAGCAACGTTTCACATCGCGATTGCCCACCTTTTCACCACAGAATCAAATAACGTCGAACAGATTCAATGCAGGATCTTCTTTCGAAATAACGGTGAGATAACTATGTCTATTCACTTTCAGAATAAACGGGGAACAACACAAGTTGTCTGGAATATGAATAACCAACATAGACTACTTGGGTTACAGATTCTACTGATGCACAGACTTTCATATGAAAAGGCACCTTGGGTGATTGCCCTGCACCCAGAAATCTTCTGACTGCCTTCTGTTTGCCCTGTCACATTAACCTTGTGCTGCTCTAATCGAATTTGTAGTTCTTGCCATTTGTCCGTATTGCTACTAGGGATAGCTGGTCGTGGCAACTCGTGACTGCCACACAAATTCTTTGCCAAAGTAGGATTGTCCCGCAACGTGATTCGCAGTGCACGAACTTCGCAACGAGGCTCTGCCACGCGGCAAGTTACAAAGCACGCTTCCATTTATTAAAGTCAGTTTCTGGGAACTGACAACCAGTTTCCTCCTTACACTCGGAATTATGACAACACATAAACCAACAGCCTCTCTCAGAGACAAGCGACCAATGCCCATCTTGTGCCGGACAAACGTAGTTGACAAGATTGCACGCAGGGACTGCACAGAAAACTACAGAGGAGAAGCAGACAGACGACCATCGAGCTGCATTCATGCAGTTCAGTTACCCGATAAACCCCATGCACAGCTGTTCCTTGTAGGTACACACAGGGCACTGAGTCTCTCTGACTCCGGGACTTGGGACCCGGATTATATGACCGTCTGCAGCACTGGGTACTTCCTTGTGTGAGGTAACTCCCGATGGAACATATGTAAAACACGATAGCTCATTGAGAAAATAGTACCCAAGAGACGTATTTCTGTTGTGTTTCTGGTCCTGTTCCTGACATGACATCCAACATTGTACTTATTGTGTGCTTCCTGACGATTCGGTGGATGCTTCCGTGATTGCATTGTGTGCAGTAATCTGCGTTTTAGCTGCAATTAGGTGCGTTTGAAACCCAGGATCACCTACCTCTATGCTGTTTTCTTCTTCACATGCGCAATTGCAACACAGTAAACGATCAATTAATATTGGAAAATGACATATACAGGCGTGTGAAAAGCCCAGTTTCCGTGGCAATTATGCAATGGTTAGAGATTACATTGATTCAGGAGATAAGGATGGAAAATGTGTTTGGGTAGAGATGAGGAACATTGAGGAAAGAGGAAACCAGCCGGTGTAGCTTACAAGAACAATAACAGTAACCACAGTGTGAAAAAAAAAATACAGGAAAAATACCGCCTGTGAATGCTAAAAGAAGGCAAGAATTATGGGAGACATTCATTTCCCTTCTTCCACTCCCGTTTCAATTGTAAAGAAACTTTGAAGAAAAACAATCGAAAAGTCATATATGCAACATCGAACAACGTGCGTCATACCTTGGCCATTGATTACCGTAGATTAGAATACTTACAATATGGAAACAGGTCCTTCTGCCCAGCAACTCCACACCGACCCGCCCCAGCCCAAATGCATTCCTCTCCATTCACCACGTCAATTTAGCACGGCCATTTCACCTAACCGGTACATTTTTGGGCTATGGGAGAAAACCAGAGCAAGTGCACGCAGCCACGGGGAGAATGTGCAAACTCCACACATTCAGTTGCATGAGGCAGGAATTGACCCTGACTCTGTGGTATTGTGTAACAGCAGCGCTCACGATGGTGTCAGCGTTAGATGGGACTTATTTGCCGTCTTTTATTGGGAAAAATCTATTTCATTGTGAGCATCTGGAAAGACCAGCTCCTTCGCCAGAAAAAGAAATGAATATGTCTCTAACCTTGGATTGTTTCATGCCCAAGAAGACTCAGATCAATACCTCTCTTGATCAGCTCTGCTGATCATGTTTGCAAAGAGATCTAGCAAATTGCCAAAGTGGGATTGTCCTTTCAATCAATAATTTTGACTCAGTTTGGCTGCAAATATCTTTTCCTAAATTTGTGTGTTTCTTCCTTTACATTGGTGTCTCGCACCTGACAATTGACAGCAGAGGTGGGAGAGGAGAACGGAAGCATTGATCTCATCAAGTCAACGGCAGCTTACAATGATTTGGTCAATGCTCAAGCCACCTACGCTGTCGGTAGTCATGGCCGAGTGGTTAAGGCGATAGACTAGAAATTCATTGGGGTTTCCCCACGTAGGTTCGAATCCTGCTGACTACGTAATGAATGATTTCCTGCTGGTACAATTTTCGCTTAAAGTTCGGAAAAACTATTTTGTGAACCAGGCCGGTAATTTGATTGGACTTGGGAAACTCGAGTTCTTCATCAGAAATGTTCCATAGATAAAACATTATCTCTTTCTCTTTCCAGATACAGTGCTCGACACATCGGGTTTCTGCAGCTGTTATTGAACGTCCTGAGCAGAAGTGCTACTTTTCATTCGATTCCTTTAATCCCTGTCCACTGTTCTCTGACTCGGGTCACTGGCAACACTTCCTCCTGCTCGTCAAAGTGCTCATTCCCCACCGCTCCCTCTCCATCATTAGAAACAACCGCAGGAAATCGCCACTTAACCATCTTTGTTCCAAAGTGAAATTCATCAGCCTCGGGATTCTCTCCACCAAACGGGACTTCTCATCCCTGGACATGGTGCAAGCCAGAGGATTGTGAAGAGATACTGTGAAAATATTTTCAGCTGGCAGTTGAAAAAATGTTTAGGAAGCAAACCATATAACTTAGGCTCCAGCTTTGTAAATCTTGAGAAATTCTTTGGGAAATGGAATCAGAGGAGAATGAAAAAGTGTGAACTGTCGGACGGAGTAGAGGACGGGACATTGACTCTGATGTTCTCGGGACAGGAACTGATCTGAGACATTGAAATCATTCTCGCTCACGTACGTGAGGAATGCGAACTTCATCTAGACTCTGGGACAATGAAAAACTCTGGAACACTCAAGACAATATCCAAATATTTCCTGGGATCACTACAGTACGAGTACTATAGATGAGTCATTTTTGGCCCAGTGTGTGCAGGAGGGCTTCCTGACACAGTACGTACATATGCCTTCAAGGGACGAAGCCACTTACGATTTAGTACTGGGTAACGAGCCTGGCCAGGTTTTAGATTCGGAAGTAGGTGAGCACTTTGGAGACATCGATCACAATTCTCTGAGGTTTACTTTCGTGATTGAAGGGGATAGGTGCATCCACGGAGCAAGTGTTTCAGCTGGTGGAAGGGAATTTACGATGCAATGAGGTAAGATTTAGGAAGCGTAGAATGGGGTAGGAAACTGCAGGGGGTGAGCACATTAAAATGTGGAGCTTATTCAAGGAAAGCTGAAACTTTATTGCTGGAACAGCACAGCAGGTCAGGCAGCATCTAGGGAACAGGAGATTCGACGTTTCGGGCACATGCCCTTCTTCTCCTGAAGAAGGGCATGTGCCCGAAACGTCGAATCTCCTGTTCCCTAGATGCTGCCTGACCTGCTGTGCTGTTCCAGCAATAAAGTTTCAGCTTTGATCTCCAGCGTCTGCAGACCTCACTTTATCCTTTTCAAGGAAAAGCTCCTGTGTGTCCTAGATAAGTATGTACCTATCAGGCAGGGAGGAAGATCTAGAACGCGTGAGCCGTGGTTTACTAAGGAAGTGGAATCCCTGGTCAAGAAGAACAAGACGTCTTATGTTAGGATAAAATGTGAAAACTCAGTTAGAGCGCTCGAGGGTTCCAACGATATCAGGAGAGACCTAAAAAGAGAGCTGAGAAGAGCCAGGAGGAGACATGAGAAGTTGTTGGCAGATAGGATCAGGGTTAACCCTAAGGCTTTCCATAGGTATGTCAGGAATAAAAGAATGACGAGAGTTAAATTTGGGACAATCAAGGATAATAGTGGGAAGTTGTGTGTGAAGTCAGAGAAGATAGGGGAAGTACTAAATAAATATTTTTCGACAGTGTTCGCTATAGAAAATGAAAATATTGGCGAGGAAGATGCAGAGCTCCTTGCGTCTAGACGAGAAGAGATTGAGGTTCACAAGGAAGAGATATTTGAAATACTGCAGAGTGTGAAAAAAGATAAGTCAGCTGGGCCGGATGGGAGCGATCTGATTTTGTTTAGCAAATGCACTGCAGGAAGGTACAAATCAGGCTGATGTTTACAACGGCTCGTTTTGAGCCGCTAATTTCAGTGAAGTGGCGGCGCCAAAGAAGGTGTCACGCATCTCGTCTAATTCCACATCCTGAGCTCGAAATGACCAGAGGTTTCTCGCCGAGTTTCTGCAGGGTCTTGTTTGGACGACACCATGACACGTTTTCACTGGAGTGGATCATGAAATCGCGTCGTGACTGTTTTTAAAACGATGGAAACTTCCAGCAGAGAAGGACGCGACCCTGAAGCAGGCAGCTGAGGACAAATGTTTCTCCTTTGCCAGTGAAAGGCACTGCTTCACAAATTCGAAACTTCGAAGTGAAGCAATGTTGGTGAGTATCTTCGGTGCTTGTTCACCTTTTTAATTCTGATTCCGTGAAAGTCCATGGCATTACATATCGACATTCTGCCAATCGCCAGCCTTTCACTTGGGCCAGTGGCATAATGGAGAACGCGTCTGACTTCGGATCAGAAGATTGTAGTTTCGAGGCCTACCTGGCTTGACGGGGAGTGTTTTGCTTTAACCGTGGTATACTTTGACGCTCCCCTGTCAAGTTTTCTCGGGACATCGCCACTGTGCTTCCGCATGAAAAGCCTGCATTTGTCCTATTGTCCATTTCAAATTCCAGCTCTCCACAACGGACACTTCCGTCTGTTTGGCGGTATCTTCTGGTGTGTCTCCCTCTGTGGGTGAAAATGAGCATGAGTTCCTCAAAAGAGTTACAATTCGTTATACTTCTGTCCCATTATTGTGACATGTAAGAACATAGGATAACCTCATTGACATTTGACCTGGAAACATTAGAACACGTGAGACTTTGGGCCAAAGTTCGAAACTGCGACTAGAATAGATGGCTCTCTGATTAGCCGCAATGCACACGGGCGGAATGGCCTTTTCCCACTTTGTAAATCTTCGAAGACAATATGAAAAAAATCTGCAACGAAAATGTTCTGACAGGGTGTTTTATTTACACCATGTACGATAGTATCTATCGCCTTCTCTTGTTATTTACTTGTGAGGATTCGGTATTCTCAGCACCGTGGCTCGGATCGTATTCCCGCTCATGGAATGGTTGTATTATTCAGCAAACATATCGGTGTTCCAGTACGTCTGCCGATTTTCCGATGCTGGCAGGTCGTTGGTTTTGTCCAAAACATTATGAAGGTAAACATAAAACAAATAGCTTCAGATGCAGGAAATCTGAGCCAAAAACGAAAATTGTTTGTGCAGCGGAGCATGACTGGCAACAGAAACGTTGACTCTCCTGCTCCTCGGATGCAGCCTGACCTGCTGTCCTTTTCCAGCATCACTCTGATCTAAAGTCAGGTTTCCAGCATCTACAGTCCTCACTTTAGCCTAGTTTCTTCAGTGTCTCTGGTTCCCAATTCAAGAACTCCATCTCTAGCGGTTTCATGTTTGTACCTCCGTGCTGAGGAGTTGAAGAGTGAAGAAAAGTAACTCACCTCCTCCATCTCTGGGGTAATTAGGGACTGAAAATGAATCGTGTCCCATTGAAATATATCTACATGCGAATTAATCTCTGTCTCTTATTGGGAACCATCTCTTTCATTGTAACCATCAGGAAAGATCATTTAGTTCGCCAGAAAAAGAAATGAATATGTCACTAAATTTTGTTTGCTTCAGGTCCGAGAATACTGAGATCAATAGCTCCTTTGCTTACTTCTGCTGGTCATGTTCGCAAAGAGATATGGCAAATTGCCAAGTGTGATTTTCCTTTCAATAAAAATTTTTGACTCAGTTTGCCTGCAAACATCTTTTACTACCTTTGTGCTTTTCTTCTTTTACATTGGTGTCTCGCACCTTCCAAATGACAGCAAAGGTATGAAAGGAGATGGAAGCATTTCGCTCATCAAGTCAGCGAGAGCTTTCAATGAGATTACGGCTGATTTGGTCTATGCTCAACCCGCCTGAGCTATCTGTAGTCATGGCCGAGTGGTTAAGGCGATGGATTAGAAATTCATTGGGGTTTCCCCACGTAGGTTCGAATCCTGCTGACTACGTTATGAATGCATTCCTGCTGGTACAATTATCGCTCAAAATTCAGAAAAACTATTTTGTGAACCAGGCCGGTAATTTGATTAGACTTGGGAAACTCGAGTTCTTCATCAGAAATGTTCCATATTTAAAACATTAACTCTGTTTCTCTTTCCAGATACACTGCTCGACACATCGGGTTTCTGCAGCTGTTATTGAACGTCCTGAGCAGAAGTGCTGCTTTTCATTAGATTCCTTTAATCCCTGTCCACTGTTCTCTGACTCGGGTCAGTGGCAACACTTCCTCCTGCTCGTCAAAGTGCTCATTCCCCACCGCTCCCTCTCATCATTAGAAAAAACCGCAGGAAATCGCCACTTAACCATTTTTGTTCCAAAGTGAAACTCATCAGCCTCGGGAATCTCTCCACCAAACGGGAGTTCTCATCCCTGGACATGGTGCAAGCCAGAGGATTGTGAAGAGACACTGTGAAAATATTGTCAGTTGGCAGTTGAAAAAATGTTTAGGAAGCAAACCATATAATTTAGGCTCCAGCTTTGTAAATCTTGAGAAACTCTTTGGGAAATGGAATCAGAGGAGAATGAAGAAGTGTGAACTGTCGGACCGAGTAGAGGACGGGACATTGACTCTGATGTTCTCGGGACAGGAACTGATCTGAGACATTGAAGTCATTCTCGCTCACGTACGTGAGGAATGCAAACTTCATCTGGACTCTGGGACAATGAAAAACTCTGGAACACTCAAGACAATTATGTGTTTCTGTTCGCCGAGCTGGAAGTTTTTGTTGGAAACGTTTCGTCCCCTGTCTAGGTGGCATCCTCAGTGCTTGGGAACCTCCTGTGAAGCGCTTCTGTGGTGTTTCGTGCGGCATTTATGGTGGCCTGTCCTTGCCGCTTCCTGTTGTCAGTTTCAGCTCTCCGCTGCAGTGGCTGGTATATTGGGTCCAAGTCGATGTGTTTGTTGATGGAGTTTGTGGATGAGTGCCATGCTTCTGGGAATTCCCTGGCTGTTCTTTGTTTGGCTTGCCCTATAATAGTAGTGTTGTCCCACTCGAATTCATGTTGCTTGTCGTCTGTGTGTGTGGCGACTATGCATAGTTGGTCGCTTCGTTTCATGGTTAGTTGATGTTCCTGGATGCGGTTCGTTAGCTGTCTTCCTGTTTGTCCGGTATAGTGTTTTGTGCAGTCATTGCATGGGATTTTGTATACTACATTAGTTTTGCTCATGTTGGATATCGTGTCCTTAGTCCTGGTAAGCTGTTGTCTGAGTGTGGCTGTTAGTTTGTGTGCTGTTAAGAGTCCTAGTGGTCGCAGTAGTCTGGCTGTCAGTTTGGAGATGTTCTTGATGTGTGGTAGTGTGGCTAGTCCTTTGGGTTGTGGCATGTCCTCTTTCCGTGGTCTATCCCTTACGCATCTGTTGATAAAATTGCGAGGATATCCGTTTTCGGCGAATACCTTGTATAGGTGTTCCTCTTCCACTTTTTGCAGTTCTGGTGTGCTGCATTGTGTTGTGCCCCTTTTGAATAGTGTCTTGATGCAACTTCGTTTGTGTATGTTGGGGTGGTTGTTCTCATAATTCAGGACTTGTCTGTGTGTGTGGCTTTCCTGTGTACCTTTGTGGTGAATTCTCCGTTAGATGTTCTCTGTACCATCACGTCTAGGAATGGGAGTTGGTTGCCCTTTTCTTCCTCTCTGGTGAATCGGATTCCTGTGAGTGTGGAGTTGATGATCCTGTGTGTTTTCTCTATTTCCGTGTTTTTAATGATTACAATGGTGTCATCCACGTATCTGAAACAGTGTTTGGGTTGAATTTGCGGAAAGACAGCTCTAATCTTTGCATTACGGCTTCTGCCATGAGTCCCGAGATCGGTGAGCCCAAGGGTGTTCCGTTGATTTGTTCGTATATCTGGTTGTTGAATGTGAAGTGTGTTGTGAGGCACAAGTCCCAAGATTTAGGAAGATTAGGTAAGATTTAGGAAGCGTAGAATGGGGTAGGAAACTGCAGGGGGTGAGCACATTAAAATGTGGAGCTTATTCAAGGAAAAGCTCCTGTGTGTCCTAGATAAGTATGTATCTGTCAGGCAGGGAGGAAGATATAGAACCCGTGAGCCGTGGTTTACTAAGGAAGTGGAATTCCTGGTCAGAAGAACAAGAAGTCTTATGTTAGGACAAAATGTGAAAACTCAGTTAGAGCGCTCGAGGGTTCCAACGATATCAGGAAAGATCTAAACAGAGAGCTGAGAAGAGCCAGGAGGAGACATGTGAAGTTGTTGGCAGAGAGGATCAGGGTTAACCCTAAGGTTTTCCATAGGTATGTCAGGATTAAAAGAATGACGAGAGTTAAATTTGGGACAAACAAGGATAATAATGGGAAGTTGTGTGTGGAGTCAGAGGAGATAGGGGAAGCGCTAAATAAATATTTTTCGACAGTGTTCGCTATAGAAAATGAAAATGTTGGCGAGGAAGATACTGAGATACTTGCGTCCAGAGTACTCGAGATTGAGGTTCACAAGGATTAGGTGATAAAAATACTGCAGAGTGTGATAACAGACAAGTCCCCTGGGCTGGATGGGATCTGTCCTAGTATCCTCTGGGAAGCAAGGGAAGAGATTGATGAGCCTTTGGCATCGATCGTCAAATCATCGTTTTCTACAGGAATAGTGCCTGTGGAATGGAGCATAGCATACGTTGTTCCCGTGTTCAAAAAGTGTCGCAGAGACAACCTTGATAATTACAGACCAGTGAGTCTCACTGCAGTTGTTGGTAACGTGTTGGAAAAGGTTATTATGGATAGGATTTATGACCATCTGGAAAAGAATAATCTGATCAGGGACAGTCAGCACGGTTTTGTGATGGGTCGGCCTTGCCTAACGAATTTATTGACTTTTTTGACAAAGTGACCAAACAGGGAGATTACAGTAAACCGATTGATGTGGTGTATATGGGTTTCAGAACGTTGTTCGATAAGGTTCCCCACAATAGGCTATTATACAAAATGCGGTGGAATGGAATTGTGGGAGAGATTGCAGCTTTGATCAGTAATTGGCTTCCCAATAGAAAACAGTGTTGTAGTTAATGCAACATGTTCTTCTTGGTATCCATGTACTGGCGGCGTACCACAAGGGTCGGTGTTAGGTCCACTGCTGTTACATGAGATCTAACCTTGCCAATCAGTCTCCCATGGGGAACATTGTTGAACGCCTTACTGAAGTCCATATAGATCACATTTACTGCTCTGCCCTAATCAATTTTCTTTGTTACTTCTTCAAAAAACTCAAATCAAGGTTGTGAGACACGATTTCCCACGCACAAAGCCATGTTAACTATCCCGAATCAGTCGTTGCCTTTCCAAATACATGTACATTCTGTTCCTCAGGATTCCCTCCAGCAATTGGAGTATTCTTGGCAGATGCAGTTTCATGTCGGGAATGCGACGTCATATACTTTGTTTGGAAGAATCAAAAGACACACTACTATTACAATAGATAGAAACGCAAAAGATGTGCAGTGCAGAGGAGTCTCAGTGTCCTTATACATGAAACGAACAAAGGTTAATCACATATTTATTTCTTGCTGGCAAATAAAAAGCCTTTTTATGATGCTCACAATTAAAGATATGGTTTCCAAGAAAATAGCAAAATTAAGTCATCAGGAGAGTAATGAATTACCAAGATATCCTTCGTGATTTTTTATGGGACATGTGGGATGTTTTTGATTATGGTTCTCCAAACGTTTTTACAATGGAACCGAGAGTGTTAATGGGAAGTTAAGACCACGCATGACTATTGCCATTTTTGTCACTCACACACAATTGTTTTTCCTTGTATGATTTATTTCGCTTTGTGGTTACTGCGAGTGGGCTTGTAAACTACACATGCTTGTGAGTTCATTCCTCACTGTTTCTCAACTCCAGCCAAACAGAGTTTACATCCTTATTTCCTGAATCAAGGTAATCGCTAACCATTGCATAAATGTCATTAAAACTTCGGTATTTCACACGCCTCTGTATATTCCCTTACAATACGAATTGATCGTTTACTGTATTGCAGTTGTGCATAAGAAGAGAAAAATAGAATAGAGAATGGTGGACCTCCGCTTCACACCCCCGTTATTGAAGCGAAAATGCACATTACTGCCCATAATACGATCGTGGAAGCATGTTCTGAAACGTCAGGAAACACAGAATAAGTGCAGTGCCACAGGGCATGTCAGGGACAGCACCAGAAAGACAACAGAAATGCTGCTATGAGCTCCTATTTTGGATATATTTCTCAATGAGCAATAGAGTGTTACATGTGTTCCATCAGGAGTTACCTCACACAAGGAAGTAACCAGTGTTGCAGACGGTCATATCATCCGAGTTCCAAGCCCTGGAATCAGAGACATTCAATATTCTGTGCATAACTGCAAGGAACAGCTGTCCGAGGCGTTAACAGTCCTGGTGAAATTATGAATGCAGCTCTCTAGTTGTCAGCCTCTTTCTCCTATGTCGTGTTTCGTGCAGTACCTGCGTGGAATCTCGTCAACCACGTTTGACCTGCACATGATACGTATTGGGTCTTGTTTTCTCGTGAGTAGTTGTCTGTGTGAGGCTCTCGGTTTCTGTGCTGTCATCAGTCCGAGTGTTCGGAGGAGTCTGGATATCGTTTTCCAGAATTTGTTTTTAATACAGGGAAGCATGATTTAAAAATTACCTCAAAGCATATCCTCGTTGCGAACTTTGTGTGCCATGCATCTGCGAATGAAGGTGTGTGGATATTGGTTCTTGGCAAAGAATTTGCGTGGGCGTCAGTCCAGCAGTCCCTAGTAGCAATACGTACAAACGGCAAGGGCCACACATTCGACTAGAATAGCACAACAATAATAGGACAGGGCAAGCAGAAGACTGCCAGACAATTCCTAGAAGCAGGGCACTCATCCACGGACTCCATCCGTTGGACCCAATCTGCAATCCCAACAAACGGAAGCAGCGGGAATTTAACCAAATGAATTCGTACCAAAACATGAGAGCAGCGCTTCACAGGAACCTCTGCAGCGCTGATAATGTCACCTAGACAGGCGAGGAAAAGTCTGCAAACCATCTTCCTCGCGTCACCGAACTTTTCAACAAGAACTCCAGAAGCATCCGAACTTCACATCTTTCTGCTCCAAAACACTCCGCTTTTCCACAACAGAGAATTGCACACTCAACTACCGCGTGTAAGATGAGAATACCAGCCCCTACACTACCAAGGCGGCAGTAAGAGCGAGGGGAAACAGCTGCCACTATCATTCCACAGCTACAAACGCTCTCTTTGAAAGGTACATTTTCGTATGAATGTCGGGGCAGCAGTAGAATATGGGAACTAAACAGCCTGCGCTGTGTATTCATATTCTGGACAATGTGAGTAGTTCACAGCTTTCCCTGAAAGTGAGTGGACGTCGTTATCTCACCGCTGTTGTGAAGCCAGATCCTGCACTGAATCTGCTCCCTCGTTTTTTGTTGTTGTGGCGAAAAGGTGGACAATCACAACGTAAAACCTTGTTATATTTCTCTCATTTCCTTAGTTACTGTTCTAGTGAGGGATGCTGGAGATTGGCTCGCTCAAGCAGATGGAGGCACCAGCACATTTTTGACCTAATTTAATCGAGAATATAATTGGTAATATTCACTTTGCATGGTACATATTTCTGTTATGTTTTATGTTACTTGAGCACTTTCTGTTACTTGGCAATGCACTAAATCTCCAGAATGACGGGAAGCTCCGTTTGGAATTGCTTCGATGGTATTTGTGTGAGCAGTTCTTGACATACATGTCTTTCACTGACTCACAGACAGAAGTAATGAGTTTGTGTGTCTGATAATTACTCTGCACCTGGTCCACGTTAAGAGCTGTAAGTTTTTGGATTCACTCGAGAGTTGAGGGGACAACACGATTTGTGTGGGTTTTTTTTAGTCAACGAAATTATTTGATGGACAACTTGGGAATGTATCAAGGAGAATGGTCATTGTCTGTAAATGTCTGGAAAACATTCCTCTCTGTGTCAGTTCAAATCATTACGCCTCAAGAAAAAATAAAATTCAAACACGCTGACTTAGTATCAAACAGCATGCGTTTTTGCAAGTGGTCTATTCAAACTGTTGTCAGGTACTGGAGTGTCACAGAATTGCCGAGCACGGAAGCAAACCTTCCTATCCAACTTGCACCTGCTGAATAGATGACCGTAACTAATCTAAACATATTTGCCAATATTTGTCACTTATCTCTAGGAACACTTCCTGTCTGTATACCCATTTAGATGCCTTTCGAGTGTTGTGAGTGCACCAAACTCTGCCACTAAATGTGGCAATTTATTCCACACGCACAAAAATGTCTGTATTAAAAACAAATATCGCTCACATCCTTTTCAAATTGTACTGCTCTCATATTAAACCCATGCTATCTCACTTTAAACTCACCTGACTTCTGAATAAGTTTAGATTGACTATGTTCTCTGCTCGTCTACCTCATGATTTTGTAAACTTTTCCAAGGACATCCCTCAGGCCTGAAGCTCCAGGGAAAACTGTCGAAGAATATTCAACTTCTCACTAATGTCCACACCGTGCAAACCTTTCAAATCGTTGTAAATATTATTTTTTAATTATGCGAATGTGTTCATAAAAAGTGTCAGGGGAAATGGCCTGAAGTGAAGCGATGCTGAAACATTAGTCTTGACAGGTTTGGCGCTTAGTTATCGTCAGGGAGCGTCGCTGAGTGGTTTACTGTAGGTAAAAACAATGAATGCAGATGCTGGAGACCAGATTCAGGATTAGAGGTGCTGAAGAGCGCAGCAGTTTAGGCAGCATCCGAGGTGCAGTAAAATCGACGTTTCGGGCGAAACCCTGTATTCCTGATGAAGGGCTTTTGCCTGAAACGTCGATTTTACTACTCCTCGGATGCTGCCTGAACTGCTGTGCTCTTCCAGCACCACTAATCCAGAGAGGTTTCATGTGCTGGGTTTAGGGTCCAGTCTCTATTGTGTCGTGGGTTTGAAACCCAACTTTGCAATAGAACAACTGCAGGCAGTTTTTTTATGACAGAACTACACAGGTCCTGATGTTGTTTTAACGGTGTGTTTGTTACTCCTCGGGTCTCTCACCCTCTCTGCGATAAACACGGGTACATGAGCAACTGATTCTTAAAACAATGAGAACTACTTCTGTCCACATCTTCTCGAGCACTGTGCGTTTGGAAGTGTACACGCACAATTTTGCTGCCAGTTGCTGTGTCTCAAATGGTCAGAGCATTTGGTTGAAATGTTGGTTCTCCTAACCCAAAAAGAGCACAGAGCTGTACATCTCTATGACTCTAAGTATTGAGACCGACCATCTTCTGACAATACAACCACGAGAACTCATCCATGATTGACCCTGAGTCCGCAGTGAGTAAAACGGTCACGTGCAGCAGAATGTGACCCCATTCTCTACAAGTCCCCCAACAGAAAGGGGCCACTGCCGTTTCAAATAGCGGCTTCCTGCACAGACCTGGGACTCAACTCATGGAAAGTCCTTCCTCAGGAACGGCTGTTACCGTGTGAAAGGATAAAAAAATTCTAATTCAAATTGGAAATGGCTTCAGAAGATTGTTCCTGTTTTTAAAACATTTTATAATCAGGATTCCTGTCTCGAATATGAGAAGTGGTAAACTTTGTAGGCAGATAGAACAAAGAAAGTGTTGATGGTGAGGACTGTATCTCTTCAGCAGATGTACACTCTAATCAGAAATGATTTGGTTTCCTGAGGTATTTTCCCGATTGATTTGCAGTCTGCCAGATTGTCCGGGAATCACTTCGGCGACCTAAGGATCAGGGTCAAAATATGAAAATATTAACAGAGAATCGTAAATCCCTGGGCAAGGCCTAAATGGATTGTAATGGTCTGAAGGAATAAATCTGAGAGTTGAAAGATTTAGATTAGATTACAGTGTGGAAACAGGCCCTTCGGCCCAACAAGTCCACACCGACCCGCAACCCACCCATACCCCTAACCTAACACTATGGGCAATTTAGTATGGCCAATTCACCTGACCCTGCACATCTTTGGACTGTGGGAGGAAACCGGAGCACCCGGAGGAAACCCACGTGTGCAAACTCCACACATTCAGTCGCCTGAGGTAGAGAATTGAACCCAGGTCCCTGCTTCAGGTGAGGCAGTAGTGCTAACCTCTGTGCTAGCGTGCCGCCACTTGGGTGATGTTATTTGCAATGGAGAGGAATGAACAAGATTTTTGAAAATTGCCGTGTCAGCTGAATTAAACTCAGTATGAAATGATAAATTAACCAACACCAATCCTGTCCTGGCTCGCTCAGTCGGTAGAGCTTGAGACCTTTACTCTCAATGGTGTGGTGTCGAGACCCACACAGGGCGCTGTTGTTTGTTAATAGGTATGCCGCTCCCCATTAATGTTGCAAGAGCGAATTCCCTCGCTGAGGCAGATTTTGTTGACACATTTTTTCCTCCGATTTTGATCATCTCTTGGTTTCTGAGTGGAAACTGTCTCCACTGTATTGCAGGTGCAAGAGAAAAGGTTATCAGTTCAGCCGAATATGCTTTAAACAATGTCCCTTCCAAAACGTGAGGTACCATTCCAAACGTGCCCCAACCAAAATGTCCAGAGACGTCGAAAGCGAATGGCCACATGACAGTGACAGCTGCATGTCAATTGGTGCTGCAATAGAATTAACTGAATGTGAATGTTCTGATGGAAAGCGAATGGAACTCTCCCTGCAATTTTCCCATAAACTCGGTAAATGATGCTGTTGTGTACCCATATGGGTTTACGTCATGAACAGCTTATTGTCAGTAACACAAGTGGGGGTGATGCAGGATAATGAGGTTTCCGTGTGGGTCAGAAGTGATTTGTTCGAACAGGGAATTCAAACGTCCACAGAGCAGACATTGCTGATTGGTCCAGGATCACACTTCTCCCTTCTGTTTCAGTACCAACAAATGAAATTGCGGGAAAATCTCAGCAGGTCTGGTAGAATCTTGGAATTGAAAATCGAGTTAAGTCTTCAAGACCAGTGACATTTATTTCTCCATGCCCATCTCCGTCTACCTTTTTATTGAATATCTCCTGACTCTCAACTTTATACTCAGTTTCTCTTTTATTACTCCGTCCCCAAACATTCTCCCAGTCTCAAAATTTAATAGCAGAACTGTTTCATCTCTCACCTCGGCGAGTTATGAGAGGAGGACTTCGAAATGCACGATTAACTCTGTTTCTATTTCCTTAGATAATGAATGGCAAGAAACCAGAAGGCATCGGAGGACAGTTAGAGCTTTCAGCCCATCTGGTCTGCCGCCATTCGGTCATGACTCATATCGTTCCCAAACTAATTTTCAGCCTTCTATCTGTGATACTTTTCGGCCCCCTGAATTTAGGATCCAGTCTTTTTCCCAGAGTGCGAATGAAACCGTTCCAACCATCTCCACATGGCAGCTGTTACACCGTATCTGTGTGTGATCGAGCTCAGTTTCCGTCCCACACAGCAAACACGTCTGTTCTGAGCAATGCAATCCCCGCTGCATGACAGATCGATCGCGTCTCTGACCCCACGGATTTTCTGCGAGGCTGTAGTTAGCTCCTTCACCACCAACGGCAAGGACCGGTGCTTCAAAATGTGGGGACAAAGAACGATAGGCACAAGAGTTTGTACAGGTTCGGTCGAAAGGGTTATTGTCAACTTCAGTGGATTCCCTGCTTCAGAGTCTGGGTTTGAATCGCCCAGGCCTGGATAAAATTCCAAGTCAGGAAATGAAGATTTATTGCTCCTCTTCTTGTGGCTAATCTGAATGAAAACCATTTTCTGCTTCCACAGAGAGCACAGAGCCGGTTCTGCCAGAAGGAATCCACTGATTGATTGCATCCAACTGGAATAATCGAGACATAGAAATGTACTGCAGGGAAACAGACCCTTCGTTCAAATCTGTTCATGCTGACAGGAAATCCCAACCCAATTTGGTCCCTCTTGCCAACACATGGTCCATATCCCTCCTAACCCAATTGGTACTTACATACCATTTCAAATGCCTCTTGAATGTTGAAATTGTACGAGCCTCCACCACATCCTCTGGCAGCCATGGCAGCACATACACGAATAAATTGTCACTGCAAATCCCCTCTAAGGATCTCACCTTTCTGAGCTGAAGCTATCTCGCTATTCATTTAATGTCGCTATGTCTAATTCTTGGAACTCCCTCCCTATCGACATCATGGCGGTATCACTGTGTTGAGCACTTCGAGGACGAAGTAAAGTAACTTATCATCTCAATCTCTTGAGTAATTATGGTTGGGCAGTGAAGCCTATCCCAAAGAGTGACGTGCATTCTCCAGAATTTCGTTTCGAAAAGCTGCAGTTTCCAAGTGGACACCCGAAAGTGGTCCAGAACAAGTGTAAAGATTCGAAGGGAAAGTAGGATAAACTGAAAGTCAATGATGACTGGGATGAATGAGGCAGAAAGTGAGTGAGGGGCTGTTGGTACAAGGATCAATGTCAGTGCCAATGATTTAGCCCTTACTGGCCACTGTTAACACCGGCTCACACACCACTCCTGGTAAATTCACCACAATTACGGTCTCTTAGTATGAGTTTCCCTCTGTGCATATTCACGCGGTAAATCGGCCCCAAGAGGATGAACGCATATTGTTTATCCTGTCAGGTTAAAGAGGTGAAGGCATCAGTTTGAAATCAAAGCAAGAAGAGATTGCCTCTTCCTGTACATTTTCAGTGGAGAGTCGCCAGCTGTGAACTTCATTCCTGCACAAGAGGACGTTGATAAAAATTCTCATCGAGCAGCTTTATTACAGAAAGGTGGTCTGGATAACTGTGAGCAAATACTTCATTAATTGCCCTTATTGATTTGAAGAACAGTATCTGTGGTTTCGTCAGTTTAAGCATATGGTACTAACCAGGTGTTAATGGTGTCAAATGCTGTCAAATGTTCTGTACATTGAAAGGTAATTGTTTAAACTTTTTGTAAAAGCCGTATTGTTTATCCAACATCGCGAAAGTGACGGATCAGCATGCTTCTTGTGTTTGAACTCAGACCGTTGTTATTTCGTGCTACCAGGCCCTACCGCCTGATGTAGACCCATTAATCTTTGTTCTATCCTGCTAATTCAACGCAGAGTTCTTTTTACTCTGTTCGACAAGGATTTGTCTATCTCTTCTACTATTATTCTCCGTCCGTCTTTTCAAGTTTTTTGGGAATAATGAAGAGACGCAGGAGACACTGCAGACTTGCAGGACAATGTTGTAATAATAACGCATCCAATGAGATAATGGCTCTCATTGTCTGCTGTCACCATTCATTGATTTTAGGCAAACGGCAATGGCATCATAGAAATCCTATTATTGGAGTGAAACTGCTTTTTTTCTGGTCTATTATGAATACTATTTAGAATTGTAAAAGCTCATAACGTTTTGAGAGAACAAATGTCACCTGATCTCAGACCTAAGTAACACAGACATTACTTGGAGACTATGAGCCCAGTTCTACACACTCTGGCCGGGGGAGAGGTGGGGGGGGGGGGGGGGGGTGGCGGAGAAAGCCACGGAACAGTCTCCAATTTTAACACTTTTCCAAGAGTAGAAATGAAAAATGATGGATATTGACGGAAAGAGAGTGGGAGAATGTAGAAGAGAGTGAGATGGTACAGAGAGACAAATGGACACAAACAGAAATTCTCCATTCACCGTGGCTGCTCATCGACATAAAGGCGAAGAAAAAGGTAATGAAGGCCAGCCTTTCACCAACTCAGGGCAACAGCAACAGCATTACAGCCGATAAAGGAATTTTGCATTTTTACAGATGACGTCTGTCAGCTCATGAGAGATTCTGGTAAGTATGCTGTTTTGCGAAGTGAAATTGACAATTAACAAGGCAATTAAATAATAAAAAGCATAAGTAGCCTGAATCTGTCGTTTGCAACATTAAATCTCTGTGTCTCCACAGATCCTGTCAGGCCTGCAGAGTTTCTCTGTCAATTCCTGTTGTTGATTCAGATATCCAGGATTCGCACTTCTTTGTTTTATGCTCGTCTGAATCCTGTTTGTGACAATGCTCGATTAATGGCCAGTTCCATACAATATTCCTTGCTTTGGGAAGGTTGTCAACAACATAAACGGTCAGGGGATATCCCCCATTGCTACAGCAGTGAGAGCACTGCGTCCTTAACAATAGACGTCCACGGAAAGTGAAATATGGCGCTGTACGTTTTCTCAATGAATCCACTTTTACTTCATACATTTGTGATCATTTTAGCTGCACAACAGTTTCTTTCTTTCTTCCATTTCTGTCAGCGTGGAAAAGGCCTTTCCGCCCATCTGCAGTGCGGTTCATTGGACATTCATCTTTTCGAGTCGAGGAGCGACTATTTCTTCGAGGACCTTCTGCACTGCATCTCGGGTGGGGTGGGTGCGAGGCTGTACCACGATATTCACCTGTCTATAGATACCGGAGAAGGGTCTATCTGTTTCACTCCACCAGGCTTCCTCATCGCTCTTCTGAATCTTGGTTATTATTACCGTTCCATGGCACCTCCTTCTTTGATATCCCATGTCAGGTGTAACTGTAACTGTGGTGGATACTACTCAGTGCCAGTAACAGGGTATTGAAGGATCTCTGCGCAAATATTTATTGCCTTATTTATAGTCGTCCTGGTTACGAAACGGGCATGGGTGGCATGTAAAAGTCAACTTAACATCCTTGGTTCAGATTACCGTCTGCGGTTGTATCCCGGACACCCCTGCCTTCACGACTCGTCCTGCCATGCAGCCCCATATTTCTATGAGTCTTATAATCACTACTTACACTTATTTGGATCCGGTGTTGTCCGATGTCTCCTCAAGGTTAGCCACACGTTTGCAATGGCTGGCGGGTTTCAACGTGGCTCTTTCGGCGATCTTAACAGCTGTCTGTGTTGTAGGGAGCCCTTGGAACGGTCCCAGCCAGCTCTTCGCCTTCATGCTTTTGCTCCTGAAGTCTTTCACCACTATCCAGTCTTCAGGTTCTGGATTGTGCATCTTCCCTTCTGCTGATTGGGGTATTGCTGCCCTTCTTTTGATTCTGTATTTGAGACAGAAGTGTGGAGAGTTTTATGCCGTAACATAATATCTCGTCCTCACAGTGGTCTGTTATCTGTCTTACAATCGGTCTTGGGCCAATTCCTGTATTGGGCCACCTCCCAAACAAAATCACAAACGTCCTAAGATTTACTCGTCCTCTCCTTCATATACATTAGCACAATTGGAAATGCCTTTGTCCATGTCACCTCCAGTTCCTCACAACATTTTGCCAATTTATTTATAACTGTAGTTTTATCTCTTTCCACTGCCCCACCATTCGCTGGGTGGTAGGCACAATGTTGCCTCACCTTTATTCCCAAGTAATCACTGATCTGCTGTAGGGCAATATTTATAAATGGCTTTTCATTGTCGCTGCTTAACCTTTCAGGGATAACCCATCTCGGAGTTATTTCAGTTAGCAAAGCCTTGGCTACCGCACTGGCATCCTGTTGAGACGTGGGAGCACTTCCACCCCGTGGGAAAACATCAACTATTACCAGACAATGCCTTTTCCCTTCGCTGTGTGTTAGTTCAATAAAGTCCATCTGTAAATGTTCAAAGGGTCTTTGGGGTTGGGGGTGTTCTGCCTGATTCATTTGTATTCCCCTCCCCACATTATTAGTGGCACAGATAACACATTATTCACATTATTTTATTGAGTAATGAGTAAATCCCTTTCTGTACCAGCGTGCTGAAATATTGTCATACATCCCCACTTTTGACACATGGTCTTTACCGTATGTTACTTTGGCATAGAAAGGGAATAAAGATCGTGGTAGACAGGGTTTACCATTGGGGCCACACCACACCCATTCCCTCATTCTGCACCCTGCCCTTGTCCATTCATGCTTCTCCTTCGATGTGGCCTGCGACTGTAACTCCCATAAGTCAGCTTTGGATTACAAATATTTGACATACACATGTCAAACTCATCAGTTGGCGGCTCATTGGCCGCCGTCCTTGCCACTCAGTCTACATTTTCATTGCCTTGAGAAATTGAATCATAAATTTTCCTGTGGGCTTCACATGTACATACAGTGATTAATTTAGGCAATCGGACTGCTTTGAGGAGGTCAGAGATCAGGCCACGTTATGTGATTGGCTTTCCAGTGGAGGTCAAGAAGCCCTTGTTTTTCCACAGGGATTCAAAATTATGTGCAACCCCAAATGCATATCTGCTGTCGATGTAAATATTCACAGTTCTTCCTTCGGCCAATTTACATGCCTCAATCAAGGCAATCAGCTCTGCTGCTTGCGCTGACAGATGAGAAGGAAGTGATCCCGCTTTGACAATATCGTGGGTAGTTGCTACAACATACCAAACACTGGCCTATCTCTTTGCTTCTGAATGCTGACCTATCCACAATAAAACGCCGTATCCAGATTCTAAATTGGTGAATCCTACACGTCTGGTCTCGGGCTTCAAATGTCATTAATTACAGCGACACAGTCATGTGGGTCTCAGTCTCCTTCTGTGGGGAGAAGACAAGCAGCATTAAGGACGTTACATCGCTTTATTGACATGTTAGGCTTCTCCAATAGCATAACATTGTATGTGAAACAACGTGCTGCCGACATGTGTGCTGTGTTTTGCTCAGAAAGCATTAAGGATACTGCATGTGGGACCAGTCGGTTTAATTCAACAAAGCGGACTATGTCCTTGGAAGCTACAACAGCCTTTTCAAATGCAGGCACGACACGGAGGCATTTATGAAATCCTGCCATGACGGGATCTAAGTTGAGATGAAAAATAAGCTACTGGCCTCAATTTTCCACACATAATTCTGCATCAGCACAGATGTCATGCAGGCAAGCTTCTCATCCACTGTTTGTACAAAAGGCTTGTTTGGATTTGGAATCCCAGTGTCGGTGTAGTTTGGAGTGCCATTTAAATTCAACAAAGGCACTCTAGGCCTCAGGGATCACTGTAACGGACTCTAGCTCTGCAAACCTGAACCATGAGCTATGTCACTATTGGGCGCCTGAAGGGTTGTGCAATGCGGGTTAAACATTCTCAGTAAGATCGCATGACCAAAAAGGATAGCAATTGTTTCTTCATGTGAGGCTTTGTATTTTGCTGGTTTGCTTGAACTCTGTCTTGCCCAATGGTCTTTCCTTGTTCAGATATTAAGTGCCCCAAGAACTTCAACAATTGTTCCACAAGTTGTAGTTTTGCGAGGCTAGATGGCAGAGCATCGCAAGCCTACCTTTCTCACATTGTTTCTCTGTTGATGTAAGCATTCCCTTACATACTGCAGAAGCGATGACCCCCCCCCCCCCCCCCCCTTTCCCACCCCCCCCCCCACCCCGGTTAAAACAAGAGTCTCCAGACTCCTGTGTAGAGCCTCTTGACTTATTGTGGGGACTCACAGTAATCTTGAAAATGTCACGTAAAAGTATACTATTGGCCTTTGAATGGAAAAGTGAACCGGAATTGACTGTCGGCGTGTCAGGGTACACAAAACAAGGTATTTGCTAAATCCACAATGGAGAGCCATTTACATCCGGTGGAATTTGTGCCAATATAATATAGGGGTTGGGAACATTTGGGGTGTGCGGAACAACAGCGTTCTTGATAAACTTCAGGTCATGAACAAACCTCCATTCCCCTGATTCACCTGGAATGTTTGCCTTTTTGAACGATAAAAAATGAGTGTTCTCACCAGTGATTATTCACGGGGGATTATCACTACAGCCTATAAGAGAGATTCAAAGACTGAGTTAATTCCTTGCACAGCCTCGGGTTTTAACGGCTCTTTTGCTTTGCAAGGACGATACTCAGATTTCGGGGTTCTTCTTACGGGTTCGTATGAGCCCCACGTCGTGTTTTCCTTTTGCCCTGAAATCAGATGGGACCCTTCTTAATCTTGGATCCGAGACATCTACCAACGCCAGACGACACTCCTGGTGGGGATTATCTGGACTGCCCTATCTGCCTGAGTGAGCAGATTTAGTATCTTCCTATATGTCCTTATAACTGCATTGAAGCAGATAACCACACCGACACTGAAGATACAATCTTTCGTTTTTTGTGCCTGTCGTACCCATGGTCCCAAATTCTGACACCTTTCGCTGGATGCCTTCGCCAATGATCCGTGAGGTAAAAAACCTTCCACATCAAAAAAACAGGGTCTACCTACCGTCACAGATACTTAAAAATGTTTAAAGTGACAGCACATCTGTGATCATTCCAATAAAATTCGCACAATAACAACTGATCTGGTTTAACCAATCTCCTGAACCAATCCTTCTCTTATGATTTGTCAGGACTATCTCGGTGTATGTGTGGTGTGCTGTGCAGTGCAGCATATCTCCAGCAAGAAAATCGGTGATAATGGGATTAACATGGCTACTTGCTTCCTGGGTGAGTGAATTGCTCACGGGACCTATCGCTCTCTGACATGCATCAGGGGTCGTGATTCGTATTTTCTAGCCTGTACTGTTAAATCTTCTTTTTGTATTACCTGCAAGCCCGTTGGGGAACTGCGCAAATCCGACCCCAGCCTCACTATGAGATCCCGAGACATCAGATTGAAAGAACAGAATTCCGATAACAGAAATGAGAATTGGAATGTTTCCCCATTACTGGTTTCGCACAATAGGGGTGCGGTAAATCTCTCTCGTGTCACGACTCCTGATGCACCCATTGAGTTCAGGAAGCTTTCGTTCATCTTTATTTGCGTCGACTCTCTGAACTGCCTTGATTTATGACCTGAATATGTTGCCCTTGTATCTTCCAATAAAGTAAGAGGTGCACCTTCCACATATAACATAGATGTAAGCATTGACTTATATGCATCATCGTTGTACTGAAAATATAGTTCACGCTTCGCAAACTCAGTGCTCAGTGTAGAGGTGGGACATGTTTCAGTGCCCATAAGGTTAGTAGTAGAGATGAGCATAAGCGTTTATTCGTTGCCAAGCATAAAGCAAAGAGGTTTACCTGTAACTTTGGGGCTGCCCACCTCCAGCTCAAACTTCCTCCATTAGTCACCCTGCTGCTTAGTCTCCAGGGACGATTGAGGCTGCCTGGGCGTTCACTGCCTCACTCAGTGGTCCATTGCTCGGCAAACAAAGCACCTGCCGGATTTACCTCTGCCTGCCCTTCTTTTCACGCAGCACCTCCTTCCAACGGCTGGGCGACCATTTGCATCATAGTCAGCTGAGCATTATGTGTTTGCTGTTCCATCTTTAATTTCCGTTTTTCCTTCTCTTGGGCCAGAAAATTTTCAGCATGTAGCGCGTGGAGTTCCATCAAATTCAGGTTTCCCGTGTCCCAGGTAATACATTGGCAAGACGCCTCATGTAATGGGCGCCTGATAGCTTTCACATATTCCCTTAAAAGTACAATTCGCTTCTTCTTATCAACACTTCAATGTCAGGGGCCTGAAACATTCGAGTTCCTTTCCAGATAAGGAGTTGTTTTTTTTCTAATTCCTTGGCTGTTGATATGGTAGTTTGCTGGCCTTGTAAGTCTGCTATTAGTTCGGTTTACATATGCATAGAATTTCTTTCTGCCTGCAACACTTGCCCTCTGCAAAGTCAGGCCCTTATTTTTTGTTTGTTTCCCTGTGCTTTTATTGGTTTCAAAAGAAATGTTAATTTTCCATTGCAATGGACATCACATTATTTTCACAGGTCGGTGCAACATCGAGGACCGAAGTGCTTGTACTGCACTGTAACGTTTTATGTTGTAAGATACATTTCCTACTGGTATCCGATGTCTCTCCTCACTGTGGAAACTTCCAGACACATCTTCCAGTGATTTGTCTGCACTTTATACAATCCAGAAAACTGTAGTTCCTGCTGAGAATGTGATCTCTCTACAATGGAGAGAGGAAAACAGAGCCGGTGACAAAGCTGAGATCACTTAAGTTCTGTCCAGAATCAACAAAAATTACCACGGTCTTCCAGCGTCCAGTCACTTTAACATTGCATTGTGTACCCAATCCATAATACCAGTCTCTGGTCTGCTTCAATTCTTCTTCAAGGCAAAGCACTAGCTGGAAGATCGGCAACTCATTTTCTACTGAACGACCATGCAGATTTCAGGACCCAACATCGAATTCAATCATGTTGGATCCTGTCCGCCCTCTTCCACATTTTTCACCCACCTACACATCCCATCAGTTCCGAACACGAATCATTGGACTCGAAGCGTTAACTGTCCTTTCTCATCATAGAGGGACAAGAGCTGCTGATTCTGTTCAGACATTTTGGCATTTCTTCAAAGAACATTTCTTTTTCCGTTGTAATTGCAAGACTGCAGGAACCGTCTGATTGCAGGAGAAGTTCACAGGAGATGTAAATAATGCCAAGGGTTGGACCATTCCCATTGTGAAGGTAGATGAGCTAAGCTGGGGCTGTGTAACTAAGCACAGAGAAGGCTGAGTGAGAAACTGATTAACATACGCATATTAAGAAGAGGATAGATATGTATGACAAGGATGAGGCTTTTCGGGAAGGAATAATAACCAGTGACATAGATGAAAAGCAGGAGAAAAGCGGTTTAGAGAAGATTTAGGAAGAACGCTTTCACCCATGGCGTGTTGTTAATCTGGAATTTCTTATTTGAACGTGTGGTAATGCTCAGTGTTATGAGGACATTTCAGCAGTATGTAGCCGAACACTTGAAGATCCAGAGCACACGTCGATAAGGACCAGATACTGGAAAGTGTGACGAGGTCAGACAGACGTGAGATGGGTGTCCCGAACGAAATCGTTCGAAGGCAAACTTGTGTGCTGAAAACTGGGTGAGGCCGCGACTCTGTGGTGCAATGGAAAGCGCGTTGAATTTCTACGCCTTTCTTAAGACTGCTATTCAAAAGTTGTGGATGCAAATCTCATCAGAGTCGAGTTTTAGTCTATGGTTTGAAAGGTGTTCAGACCAGACTCGGCTGATCATCTGCAAAACCAATAACATTCATGCAAACATCCAACTGCCTTGAAATGCAATATTTTCCTCTCAGCGATGAATAACTTCGATGACTATTTATGGTAGAGATCGATAAATATGCGTTAGCCACTTGGCAACACGATGATGTGGGTACACTGGAAAAAGACATATAAGTGCTGTGTGAGCTATGATGGTACAGAATGGCGTGGCGGGGCAGGAGCAGTGTTAAGAATGGCCTACTTCTGCTCCTTTCTGCTTGAGTCTTTTCTGGCCGAGGTTTTTAAACAATCACAATGAGAACAATGTGAATCTAAACCGATTAATATTTTCTGTCTCACCTCCACTTCGCTACCCTCCAAGCTGGAATAGATAGCGCCTGTTTCAGCTTTAGGTCAGACAGTGGAGGATTCTCACAAGTTCTCTGTCAGGCTGAACATCCCTTCACATAGGCTTCCAAGTGGACACATGGAGCAAGCGATTATATGGATGCGGGGGATTCAGGGACAGATTTCCCTTTTGCTGCGCTAGAATTCTGGCCAAAGTAATGAACGTGAATTTCTGACATTTTGAAACTTGCTCTGGATTCTTGCGACTTGACTAATTAAACTAAAAATCAATTTGCCCTTGCATAATATGATTAATTTTTCACTATTTATTAAACAACCATGCCACGTGCCCTCGGATGTAGTAATGCAGAAGATTATTGACGTTATGTACAGTGTGGGTCATTGTGCCGTATGAACATTCAAAAGAATGCTGGTGAAGTAACAGTGAATCGAATTCTCTGACGAATTGATACCGATAGAAAGAAAATCCCAGTACAGTGGCGACATAACATTTCCTGTGTTCAACGCAGGAAGCCACGGTAAACGAACACAGAATTCAATTATGCGTACTTTCACCACATTTTACTATGTCCTTTTCCTGAACCTGATGCCCCATAATCGATGATCCATCATCAGTATTACTTTCTCTGCGCTGTGTTTCATTTCAGATCTTCATCAAAAAAAGAGTAATTGGTTTGAGGGGCCCAGTGGCAAGATCAGTAGCCATTGGTCATCAGTACACGGCAGCTCCAGTGGTGCAATTCGTCAGTTTGATGTAATTGCACAACAGACTGGAAGTGTATAAGGCGCCAAAGTTGCACATTCGGTTCTCGCCAGGTGTTGGTTTTACTTACAGTGACCAGAGATGATTGTGGCTTCAAGCTGAAGAACAGTTCAAACACCGAATATTACACCGCAATAAAGTTCATTTTGGCCCTAACGTTGCAGCGACCTGTGATACCAATCTGACTAGTATTTTACCATCATAATCCACAAGGTTATACAATGACCATTTCATTGCCCTGAAAGTTGTTGAGTCTACGAGTGTTGAAGGCAAGGCGTTCAGCACCCTTACTACTCAGTGATAAAGGAACCTACCTCGGTATCTATCACCCTCAATTTACATCGATGTGTCCTTGTGCCAAAATTACCATTTGAAGAAAAATGTCTTCACTGTCCACCTTATGGCAACCTCTGATCATCTTCTATGTCTCTCGAAATTCACCTCTCAAACACCTTGTCGCTATCAATAACCGCCTCAAGTCCCTCAACCTTTCCTCGTAAAACCGTCTCTCCATAGAAGGCAACATCCTAGAAATTGTCCTCTGCACCCTTTCCAATGCTTTCACATCCATCGTATAAAGTGGCGACCAGAAGTGCACGCAACTCTACGAGTGCGGCCACACCAGTTAATTTCTGGAGCTGCAAAGTGATCATTTCGCTCTGAAACTGAATCACTCTCCCAAGAAAAACTAACACACCGTAATCCTTGCAAACAAACCTGTCAACGTGGGTGGTAACTTTCCGAGTTTTATATACATGGGCACCGAGATCGCTGTACACATCTACACTTCCAAGAATATTGGAATTAGCCAGCAACGCTTTATTCTTGTTGATCCTTGCGAAGTAAATTATCTCACACTTTTCCACATTAAAATCCATTTGCCACTTCTGTGGTCAGCTCGGCAGATTATCCATGCCCCTCTGTAACCGTCAGCAGATATTGGCACTATTGACAACATCGTCGATCTTAATGTCATCTGCAAACTTATGAATCTATCATTACATGCCCGAATCCAGGTAATTTATAAAAATGACAAACAACAGCGGACACAAACAGGAACCTTGTAGTACACTATCAGTTACGGAACTCCAGGATTATCATTTCCTATGAACTACTACACTCTGTCTTCTTTCAGCGAGCCAATTTCTGATCCAAACCGCTAAACCAACCTCAATCCCATGACTCTGTATTTCATGCAACAGCCGACAGTGCCTTACTGAAAACCACATCAACCACTTTACTCTCATCCACCTGTTTGCCCACCTTCTCAAAGACCTCAATAAGTTTTGTGAGGCATAACCTGCTATTCATAAAATCTTACTCACTATCCCGAATCAACTTCTTTCTTTTTCGGTGATCATAAATCGTATCGCTCATAATCTGTTCCAAAAGGTTAGCTGCAAGAAAGCTAAGGATCACTGTTCTATAATTACGAGCATTGTCTCTACTCCCCTTCGTGAAGAAGGGGACAATATTTGCTAAACTCGAGTCTTCTAGCACTAATGACATAAACACTGACGAAATAAAGCTTATAGTCAAAAGTTCTGCAATCTCCTCCCACGATTCGCAGAGAATCTTCAGATACATCCCATCAAGTCCAGGGGACAAACCTATTTTTAGACTTTAATGAATTGCTAACAGCTCCTCTTTATGAATGTCAATTTCGTTTATTCCAATACATTGCATCGCAATACTCTCTTCGACAACATTGTATTTTTCATTTTTGATATGATAAACAAAATACATTCAGCGTCTCTGCTATCCTTGGACTCCGCTGACAACGTCTTACTTCTGTTCTTGACAGGCTATAATTATATGCTAGACATTCTTTTATTCTTGAACTATCAACTGAAATATTCAGGATTCTTCCTGCCAGACAAAGACTTTTCATGCCTCCTCTCTCTTTCGGCCCTTCCAGGTTAGCTTTTAATTCCCAAGCGTCCTACCTCAGCCTTCATAGCTCATGTTTACATACGCCTATTTCTCTTTCTTCTCAAGAGATTCAACTTCTTCAGTAAACCCAGCTCCCTGTGTCGACCTCATATTGCCTGCATGACGCATACATCCTTACCAAGGATATGCAGTAGCTTTTCCCTGAACAAGCTCCATATTTCAGGTGTGCACAACCCTGGAAGTTACTTTCCACATGCGGTGCATCTTAACTCTTGCCTAATCGCATCAAAATGGCCTTTCACCCCGCGATACCTCTTGCTCTGCAATAAATACCTATTCCTATCCATCAGTAAATAAACATAACCGAATTGTGGTCACTATCAACAAAGTGCTCACTTACCTCCATAGAGAACAGCTGGCTGAGTTCATTACCCATAAGCAAATCCAATGTGGCTTTGCGTCTTGTTGGCCTGTCGACAAGCAGCGTCAGGAAACCCTCCTGCACACATTGGACAAAAACTTACCGATCCGAGGTGCTGAACCGATAACATTTCCAATCAATATTTGGAAAGTTAAAGCTCCCCATAACAACTACTCTGTCACTTTTGTTTCTATCCAGAATCATCTTTGCAATCTTTTCCTCCATATATCTAGAACATTTTTGTGGTGACCTCTCCATTCCTGATTCTAATCTCCGTCCATTCTACCTCAGCAGATTCAGTCGCGTCCTCACCAATATTCTTTTTGCTACCATAATACTGTCTTTGACGAATAATGCCACATCTCCCCCTCTGAAACGACCCTCCTGTTCTGACTGAAAAATCGAAACTGAGGTACCACGAACAACCATTCTCTTCAGTCCTCCGTTCATGTCTCTGAAATGGCAACAACATCGAAGTCCCAGGTAACAACCCATGGCACCTACCTTATCCCAGATGCTTCTGGCGTTGAGGCAAACACACTTCAAGCCACATTCATCCTTGCCAGTACACTCTTGTAAACCTGAAACGCTATTTATGACAAAACCACTCACAACGACATGCAAAATGGAGCTACAATTCAGCTTCCCACTCCGTGGCTGAATTCGTTCAAACCCTCCTGAAGAGCTTTGGCAAATTGTCCCCTCAGGGTATTGGTACTGTTCTAGTTCGGGTGAAGATCATCCTGTTTGTAAAGGTTCATCGACTCCAGTATGAGCCCCAACTATCCAGGTATCGGAATCTCACCATCCTTGCAACAACATTTTCAAATGCTCTCTCCCTATACTTCACCTCACTACGACGTAGAATGGGCAACAAATCAGAGAGAACAACTCTGTTTGTTCTAGATTTAAGATGTCACCCTCGATCCCTGAAATTCTGCCATACATCCACATCACTTTTATTACCGATGTTGGGGTAATAAATGACTTGGGGTTGCCCACCCTATCCCTTAAGGATCCTTAAAACACGATTCGAGACATCACAAACCCTGGTAGCTGGGAGACAACACACAAATCATGAGTCTGCCCTATATCCACAGAATCTCAATCTGTTCCCATCGATATGGAGTCCCCAATAACAAATGCTCTCCTCCTCTCTCCCCCACCCTTCTGAGAAAAAAGGGCAAACTCTGTGCCAAAGATCTATTCCCAATGGCTTTCCCCTCGGAAGTCATCCCACCCCCCAAAAAAACCAAATATTGTATACATGTTACTGAGGGGCAAGGCCACAGCAGATGCCTGCACTGTCTGCCAGTTAGCGTTTTGGCTCCCAATTATGCAGCGGACTGAGCTTACCGACTTCCCTTTAATGCTGAGCTAACAGAAACAGCTCAGTTCTTTCACAATTTATGAAAGTTCACGTAGAACAATCTGCTAAACCTTTCTTCACAACCAGTATTTTCTACTCGGTTGGAGGTGATATATGGTATATTTCCAATTAACGTTAACCAATTAGAAATTGTGCACCTAACACTTACCCGACCCTGCCGACCAGACTCCCTGTCTTGGTGAAATTCACTCATTATGTTTATGCACGCATCTTTACAAATATTTCAGAATCAGCTTCTGACACATTTTTCCTGAAAAATAATCATTTTCGATTACAATTACTATAGAATGAAAAAGTGCTCCAAACTTTTCCTTATCATTCAACGCTGGTTTTGAAGTTCGAAAGTCTAGTTATAGATTCATCTGAATATAGGATTTTCCCTCCGGTTTACTCTCAGCAAATTCACATCATCAGGGAAACTTCCATATGGACGCAACTCAGTTTTACCTGGTTTCACGCCACATGATCTATTCATCTGTTCCACCATCTCATGAAACCCCACCTTGACTTTTATAAAGGCGTTATGCCCCAGTACTTCGTTGGCTTCCTTTCCATTTTTTTTTTGTTTCCCAGTAGACGCTTTCCATTCTTCCTGACTTCTTTTGATTCCAGTCATCGGCATCCATGTCTTTTATCATCTCTTTTGTATCCCAGGGAAGTCCATCTTGAGAAAGAATGCTGTTATGATGCAACACATGAAAACCCGCTCGAATGGTGTACACTGTCATTACCAGTATAGGGAAGATGGGAGCTAGTCCAGACACAGGTGAATAGATTGGTTGTCACACAATGGATTAACCACTGACTGGGAAATGACTGTTTTTCTTCATTTTTCTCCCCTCTCTGAACATGTGCTAAAACAACACAGTAAGGTATCATAGAATGCCGACAGTATAGAAACTGGCCATTTGATGCAACAAATTCACACCGACCCTCCAGGGATTAACCCTCACAGAACAATTTCTTGCCCCATTACTCTTCATTTGTTCCTGAATAAGGCACCTTACTGACAGTCGACCCATTTGGATTCATGCCATGTCTCAGGCTCTGTGAGGCAGCAGTGCTAACCAGTGAGCCACCTTGCGGCCCTGCAGCAATATTTCAAGGCCCATGCGGACGCGTGTAAAATGCGTTTCCTGTCAAAGATGCTCCGCTTTAGTTGTTGTCATTATCAGGAACAATAATCCTAATTCCCTGACCAGGCATTGAAACCAAACCATAGCGGTGATAGTGATGAATTGTAACCACTAGCTGACATTTAGGACGGCAGGTGCAATTGCATCTTCTCTTAACAGCATAGGTTTCTTTCCTGCAATGAGACGTTTCTTCCAAAATACTATCCGTGACACCGAGCTTTTACAGCACAGAATAATGAATTATGTCAATGCCAGTCCATCAAACATCCATCCATTCTCATTTCCAACTTCCAGTAGCCCGCAGCCTGACTTCTGAAGTGTTCATCTTAAAGAGTCGTTCCCTGCAAAGGCTTAATCTCAAATGAAGAAGCGAATGAGACTGAAGTCAGATACCATTGAATTTGATCATGAGCTGCGGGAGACCTCATTTTCAATCAAAGAGGGAAATATACAGGCACATCTTGTGAGAATGACAAAGGCCTGAGGAGAGGCCAACATTCAGAAAATGAGGAATTGAACTGTTTGCCTCTTCTTTCTTCACTTCGGGCTTTAAAACCCGATTCTGTTTGCATACGCAACGGTGTAAACAGGCAGGCGACTGTCCTTCGAGGACTGGCACAGTCGTGAATACTTGGTATATGCTAATCGTTGAATTCTCCACCTGTTGAGGTAGCCTGGCGAGCTGTGCTCTTCCAGCCTCCTACCTTTCTTTTGGATTCCAGCAGACTCCTGCCTCGCCATAAGGAATGGAAGCATTCAGCCGCTTTGCTGGACGTTTTCCTCCCCTACTATTTCACCGTTACTTTACTGCTTCGACTGTATCACGTTGTTCTTCCAGCTAAACTATCGCATTCTTGGCATCAGATGCTTGTCGTCCTAATGTTCCTCGAAGTAGAAACACAGATGGGGATTTCAAAAGTCAAGCAGATGAGGCCTGGTCCGTAGGGGAAATCACTTCACAATGTTCCCTCAGAAATAATTCCAACCAATAGGGAAAATGCTTCTGTGAATGTTTGTTGCAACCAAATTCAGCAAGGCCCAAGTGAGATTTGAATTCACGAGCAATGGTTGAGAAGACCAATGGTCTATCCACCGGCGAAGAGAGCGTTTTTTCTGACAAACTCTAGCACAGTCTATTCCGTCGTCTGAGGTCCGTGATGCAAGCTTTGTTTTCTGTTTTAAAATACGACTTGAAACCCATTTCTTTGATCACCTGTTTGATATAACACTTTATCAGCTTCCCAATATTTCATAATGTGACTGGGATCAAAATTTGTTTAAACTCCCTCCAGAGGAACAACTTTGAAGTTTCCATTATGTGAAAGGCACGATGTAGTATTGATAGCAATTAATTGCCCTTCATTTCAACAAAGATTACAGCTTTTCATCTCCGTTGTTGACTAATTCGTTTCCTATAGCATTGTGCGATTTACAGAGTGAAGAGATTTCACAAATTAATGACCTTGGTAGATGACGTTTAGGCAACAAATGTGGAACAGTTCAAATCGAACATTCTCTGGAGATTGGAATTGCAGGCTATGCAGGGATCTGAGAATGTGTTTTAAAACAAAATCTTAGGTGTCGTGTTCACTGGCTGGGTTGGCATTTATTGAACAACACTAATTGCTCCTGAGTGGGCTGGTGGATATGACAGTGATAGACAGAGCGAAGACAGTCAAGAGATTTGCAGAAATGAAAAAAACGTTGGAATTTAGCTGCCCGGTAATGGGTGAACAACCCTTGTTGCTAATACTCCCACGTGCAGCAAAATTGTCGAAAGATCTCAGGACTACATCTTTGGGTGAATAACCCGCAATCCCTGCCCTTCCAGCATGTGGAAGCCCGTGTGGAAAGATAAAGTTGCGAAGGCCTCAGTGCACGTTTGGGAAAATGTGCAGTGGTAAAAATATCAGTTAGGTCAGGAACAATGGAATACTGAACAGAACGCAAGTGCACCCTTGAATAGAGGCAGAGGGAGTTAGGCCAGAGCAGAGGGGGAATTTGAGAGGACGGATGGAAGTGTGTTACCACCGTTTAATCCAAACGAATGGATGAGAGTTTGAGCTGCAGAAGAGCGGAGACGTGGAAGAGTTAATGATGTTAATGAGGTGCAAGTAGGCTGACATGGTGACGATGTTGTTGAAAGCGTGACGGATGTCACTATGGTTATGACGTACTCGTTCAGACTCAGACAGTTGCGAGTGGGAAGATTGAGTCAGTGGCGAGGCATTTTCTCCAGCTCAACTCATCCATTTGCCGCAACTCCACTCTCAAAACCCATCCCTCCAACAAGGACAGAGCTCCCTTATTCATCACTTGAAATTCCAGCAGCCTCTGCAGACATCATGTCATTCTCCGACATTTCCACCACCTGAAAATGAACCTCACCACCTAAGATGTGTTTCCCTCCCCACCCCTATCCGCTTTCTATCAAGATCATTCCCTCTACGACTCCCTTGTCAAGTGCACGCCCCTCACCAAATCACCCTCCCCTCCCGCCCCATTCCCATTCCAACACGGAATTTGCAAAACCTCCACCCAGACCTCCAATCTTTCACAGGCCCCAAAGGAGCCATCCATATCCATTAGA
Organism: Chiloscyllium plagiosum; assembly: GCF_037043375.1. Lineage (NCBI taxonomy): Eukaryota > Metazoa > Chordata > Chondrichthyes > Orectolobiformes > Hemiscylliidae > Chiloscyllium > Chiloscyllium plagiosum. The sequence goes on from NW_028270185.1 coordinate 47,931,717, forward strand.
GGTATACCTGCACTTCCACACATGTCATTGAATGTATCCGTTGCTCCTGATGCAGTCTACCTATATTGTGGAAACAGGAGACCTAATTACAGTTCGCTTCAGAAAACACCCCCGGACACCCGTAACAAATAACATCACTGACCGGTGGCCGATCACTTCAACTGTCCCTCCCAAACAGCCAAGTTCATGAAGGTCCTGGGCTTCCATCGCTCTCATGAACTGTGCTATGTATCAATCTTCCTTCCCACCTATCCACTCCATTGTGGTGACCAATCACCACTACCCTCACCTCCATCCACCTATCACACTCTCAGCTACCTTGTCCCACCCCCATCCACTCCAATTCGTCTCTCTACCCCCTCGGTTTAGAAGCTTATTTCCTGATGATGGCTCTTGCCCGAAACGTCGATTCTCCTACTCCTTGAATGCTGTCTGCCCTTCTGTGCTTTTTCAGCAGCACACTTCCGACTCAGGAGCGAGGCAGTGGATTTTGATTTCGGGACTGAAGACAGAGGCATCAGCTTTGCCATGATGCAATTGTGAGAAATGTCTGCTCCAACAGAACTGCATGTCAGACAAGGCAGGACAGCGTATGACCTGGAAGGAACAGGGAGGTGATCGTGTTTATATCCACCTGCAGATCTATTTGTGGTGGATGCTGTGTGCATGAAAGATTCAGACGAAATTCTGGTCACATTCTAAGTATCGAAACTCCCTCACCCTTAGACCATATCTTAGAAAGTTTCCAGAGTCTTGTGAAAGTTGCTTTCCCACTCTCATTTTTGGATAACATCAATTTCGCAGGATATTAGAAGGGGAAGATTTACAAACCAATCTCTCCGCAATGATCTGATAAAATCGCACATTTTATCACAAGTAGAACTTGATAATATAGAGAACATGAAAGGAAAAAAAAACCCTCTGGTTATAGTGAGAGAGAAATCGTTCTCTTATTGTGTGTGTGGACAATGGTTCTACCCATCATCAGAGTTCACAAAACACAAATGCAGTCATACTAAGGAAAGTCTATGTAAATGTGCGTATTAATTTTCTTGTCTGAGCTGACTTCCCATGGAGACAAAGAATCCAGGAAAAAGCGATTCACCTGCTCAGAGTGTGGAAAGGGATTCACTCTGTCTCTGACCTGCTGCAGCACCTGCTCGTTCAAAATGAGGAGAAACCATTTTAATGTCTGGACTGCCGAAAATGCTTTAAAACGTCCAGCACAACGCTCATACTAATTAGAAATCTTTCATCTCGCCAGACTTTGGAAAATGTTATCAAACCTCTGTGTGCTTCATCTCTGAGAAATATGCTCACATGAATGAGAGACCTTTAAGAATCCTGGAGACGTGACGTCTGATCTACGTGCTCACCCGGGAGGAGAGATATCTTTGTGTCCAAATCGATGGGACCTGCTGTAAAAGTCCGAGAGACCGGATGGCTCATCACATTTCTCACAATATTAACGTGCCTTTCTAAATGCCCTGACTGCAGGAAGTGCTGCACAAGTTCCTGGAGACGAACGTGTCATCAACGTATTCACACTGTGGAAAGACAGTATTCACTCTAAAAGTTCCAGGGGGCAGTTTATCATGAACGTCTTCTCATTGAAGAGAGACCTATTAAATGGATAGTCTGTGGGATGTGCTTAACAGTCTCTGTAGAACTGATGTCCCTTCCACATTTTCACAATGTGCAAGACGTTTCAAGTGTAGTTATTCTAGGAATAGTTTCAAGCGTTCATCTCAACTCGCAACTCTCAAAACCAGCCAGTTTTCAGTGGTCAGAAAGCATTTACTTGCTGCATGTGAGAAACACAGTTAGCTCACTCATCGACACTGCTGAGATAAAAGAGGGATCCCACTCAGGGAAAGAATTCACTCACTCATCGACCCTGCTGAGACAGTGCAGAGATTATATATCTCAACAGCGATTTAACCTTGTTGTTCATCATATTCGGATCTGAAAGCAAAGTTTTGATATTCTGGATAAAAATAAAATAAATCAGCTTTGTATTAAATTTATTGTCAAATGTCATTGGAAGGATGGGTTTAACGAGTACTTGAAGCATGAGCACAGGTTCTCAAGGGGAAGTAATGTCTGACAAACATATTAGACATCTGTGAGGAGGTAATGAGCAAGTAAGATGAAGTCTACCCTGTAGAGGTGACCAGCTGGAATTTCCAAAAGGCTTTTGGCGAGGTGCAGTATGACAAACTGCTCAATAATAGGCAACTTCTACTTTAGATGACGGTGTGTTTGGAGTTTCCACATCCTCTCCGATTCTGTCTGGATTTCCTCCCCAGACGAAAGATGCGTCGATGACCTTCTTTGGACATGGGGAATGCAGAGCTACAGGAATTGGGCAGAGGTGTGAGTTTGGGTGTGATATCCGTGGCAGGATTAAAGGAATCTTCCTGGGCCGAATGGCCTGTTTCCACATTGTAGGTATTATATTAGGACAAGATTGTCTTATGAATTTCTTTTTTTAAAAAAAGGTCACAATTTCCATATAAACATATGATTTCAATTGAATCTGTTGAACGATATAAGGAGGCAAGGGGCATTCTTAAAGAGGACATCATAAAGGTCGAGCGAGAATGTCAGATCGCCTTAGCACGTAAAGTTAAGGATATAATCTAAAGAGATCCCACAATTACATTAAGAACTAGAGACGAAATAGGGCCACTTTAAGATGAAAGAGCTCACTTTTGTTTTTAACCTCAGCAGATGGAGAGATATATAATGTTCACTTCGTGGAGAACGAAATGGACCCTAAAACTAAATATTGATGTTTATAAAGTCGTTTCCATCTTAAAGGGCAAGTGCTGGAGGACTTGGAAAATATGAAGATGGATATTTCTGTGGGATTTTATTTCATGTATCTCGGAACTTTTTGGCAAGTTAGGGAATGAAACTGTTGGGTCTTTCGTAGAAATAATTGTGTAAGCTATTACTATGAGTGAGGTGCCGAAAAAATGGGGAGTGGCTAAGTTTGTGCTTTTGTTAAGAAAGGGTGACATGGAGAATCCTGGAAACGATAGACCTGTGTTTCTGACGGTGGTCTTAAGTAAGTTGTTGGATGCAATTAGAAACGATAGGATTTAAATGCATTTGGAGATACAAGGAATAAATGGGAATAACCAGAATGTTTTTTGCACGAGGGAAGTTGTATCTCACAAACATGACTGAGTTTTCGAGGGCATAACTAATATGATTGATCCGGAGAAAGTCGTAGGTATTGCTCACTTGAACTTTAATAAAACCCTTTTCAAGGTCCCACATGTTTGCCTGATTCAAAAAGTTGAAGGTGAGATTTCCAATTCGATATAAAATTAAATTAACAGCAGGAGGCTGGGAATAGCCGTGGAAATTAGCTTTCAGACTGGAGGACTATTACCGATGGTGTCCCACAAGGATCGATGCTGAGCCCACATTCATTTTTTTCATTAACATAAATGATTTAGGTGAGAAGATAAAAAGCATGGTAAGTAATTTGCAAAATTCGTCGGAAAAGGGACAAAAAAAAAGGTGATGGAAGATTGTGAAGAGATTTTCTCGTCAGGTCAATTTCTCTCTCTGTCCTCGAGTTTTTAAAGCGTGGGGGAGTAGGGTTGGGGCGGGACAGTGAAGGGCCATCCGTCCATCGTACAGACCAGGTTATAAGACGTCCATCTATTCTCGTCCCAGTTTGCAGCATTTGCCCCATAACTTTGAGTGTTCTGACTTTCGAGGGAAAATGTCAATGAGATTCGCTCTGTGAGCTTAAATGACACAACAATGGTACTGACGGTTGACGTGGTCATACTGGGTTACAACACATTTCAGGAACGTATTCTCATGTTCACACACAGAGGCAGACACGCAGGCACATTCCTCGACAGTGATAGAGTCCTCATCATTATACACACACAATGCGCTTTACATACACAAGTTTCTCTGGTGAAAGGCGGCATTAAGTGGAATACAAGCCACTTCTCCAGAAAATATGATCCGTTGCTGTGAGCTGGGATATGAAGTGGATACTGAGCTGAAATAGTCCAACACGCTTTGCATGTGTAACTTTCAATAACACGAATCCCACCAAATCAAGGCATCTTGCTCCTGGGATCTGACAGGATAGCGCTCAGCAAATATTCCTCACAAAACTACTGACACACGGCAAACTCTAGACACTTTCACGTCTCGTCTCGTCTCGTTCTGTTTCTGTCCCTCTCACACCTCCAGATTCCTCTTCATGTCTAGTCCCGAGATCATTGAGCTGTTTGATACAAATACAGATACATCGAGAAAGTGATCTTTATTTCAAAAGCAGAATCAGGGAATGTAAGCTGCCAGGGCTTGCTCATGGCAGGGCAACAAGGCACCATGGTTTCATGTCCTGATTATCGTATAGACTGATTCCACCAATGGGCACCGTACCAGTTATTACCAATTAAAATCTTCCAATGAATACCGTGACTGACAGAAAGTAGCTTCGACCCCTTCCTCGCTGAGGTGCGTTTTGCAAACAATGTCCTGTTCCTTCACAAACTGAGTTTTTCTCAGCTGGCCATGGATGCGTCGAGCACAGAAAATGTCCTTTGGCTCACGAAGTCTGCACATTCCAATACAGTCCCCTGAACTGTTCTTACCCCATTTGGCAGCACTTTGCTCAAAGGCTCAAACGAATTCAGCACTGTAAGTGTTCCACTATATGGGTCTTTCATGCTTTGGAGGTTTCTGCCTTTTCAATCATGACAGGCGGTTGGTTGCAGTTTCCCAAGCTTCTTTATCTGGGTTATATGCATTTTATTTCATCCTGCGATTTGAATTTCAAACAAAAAAGCAGAGAACAAACACACTTCTAGTTCACTCTCGACTCTCAATCACAGTCAGCAAAATGCTTAACTGCATGAGGAACTCACAGTGGAATTAACACCCATCGCCTCAATCACTTGGCCACACCTGCAGAAGTACGCAACTACACTGGTTTCAAGTTCTCCCTCCCTGTGGAGCTGAGGGATAGGCAATCATTGTTAGGTTTGTTTGAATTGAATCACCACAGCTTCGACAGGGTAAATGTCAGGATATGTTTGGTCTGTGTAATCAATCTCGATATTTCAAATTATCACTCATTTAGAAGCAAAGACAGAGATTGCAGGAGAAACTAAGCATGTCTGGCAGCATCTGGAGATAGATAAACAGAGACAATGATTCAGAGCTTCTTCAGGAGTTTCTCAGAACTCTGTTTTTCTCACAGGGTCTTCTATTCCTGCCGAGTACCTTGAGCAGTTTTTGTTTTTGTCAGAGATTCCCAGCATCCGCAACACTTGACTAGCCATTAAACAATAAGGAAACACATTTGTCGTTCCTCACTGGATAGCTTTTCCGATTGGGAGCATATTCCCGAACCTACTAAAAACACGAAACTGCACAGCAAAGGATTCGGATGGATAAGAACAGCGACCGCTCCATGCGTGGGTACACCCTATCGGTTAACAGCCGAACGAGAGAACTAATTACTCCACAGAGACTGGGGAGTTCCTTGTAGCAAGCCCCTTGCAGGATCTCATAAAGAAGACTGTTAGTGAATTCAAGAATTCGCCTGCCCTTCGTAGAATGACAATTGCCCTCGATTGGTTTGACGTTTCCAAAATGAATCCTGGGGCATTCGTTGTGTAAAATGGGAACAGTCTGATCCCACGCCTTGCCGACACGTTCATGTCACGGGAACCAGCTCTCCTAAAACCGGGACCGACTCCCTTCGTGCCTCATGACGAACATATTCCTGACCACGGTAAAACCCCAGAACTGTGCAGCTGAATAAAAAAGGATGGTGTGATTGTCACTCCCTTCCTGGGTCGTTGGAGAACAGCACCTGTTAGTGAAGAGCCGAACGCACTGACTAACATCGCCACAGAGACTGATGAGCCAACAGCGTCAATGATCTCCGAATGCAAGCTTGAGTCTACTCCTCCCCCATGGAAAATACTCCTTAATTAGCTTTACCTTTCGAAAATAAATCCTTAGAAATTCATTCTGAAGACATGGGAATAGTCTACTCCCACCCTCTAAATACACAACCATGACACCAAGAATCAGTTCTCCTCCAACCAGGACCGTGTCTCTTCCAGCCTTTCAGTGCATTGTCTGTGAGCGTTTTTTCTCATTGTCCCGGAGCTGAAATGAAATTTGACGTCCTGACGTGCAGGAACAAGAATCTTTTCAATGTCACAGGTCAGTTCATGCCCGGAGAGCATCAGAGGCAAAGCACTGGCCTCCGCAAGCACGGAAAGATTTCTAACCTGTCTCTGCTCAGTCGAACAGTTCATCGTTCATTCGCCTCTGGATCCGCTTCCCAAGGAATATATAAAGATTCAAAAACCTCGAGACTAGGATTTCTGCTTTGCTTCTTGACAGTTTCCCCACCGGCCAATTGGCAAAATTTTCCAAAAATTTCTTCACAATCCTCTGCTTTGCACTATGTCCAGAGATAAATAAATCTCACTTTGTGGAGAGATTCCCGACTCTGGGAATGTTTTGTTTGGAGCAAAGAAGTTTAATGGGAGATTTCTTGGGAATGTTTACAATGATGTGGGCGAAAGCGGTGTGGATGGGCGCGTTGATGGTCAGGAGGAACTGCTGCCCCTTACCAGGGCAACTGACCAAAGGACGAGGAGTGAAGACGTTTAATGGAAAACACAATTTGTATCAAATAAACTCAGTGAACCCTACATAAACACCATGTGTTTGTTATTATCTGTGGATAGAGGAACAAAGCTAACGTTTTAAGTCAGATCCGTTTCTCGTTCAGAACAAAAGTTTCCTGCATTGAGCAGAACTGAGAAAATATCGAGTTGTTGAGACGGGTTTTCTGGAGTTGCAGGGATAACTCATCCAATAGGAAATCATTTAAAATCAACAGTGAGGGGAACATGTTATGTATTGATGAGAGATAGAGTGGATGGGAAGGATCCATTTCCATGTGTAGAGAGATTAACAATGCGGCAATGGTCGAGTAACAAAGATGTTCTTGTATTTTTACAGCGCCTTTCAGCACTACTTCAGTCACAGGCACTGAAGTAACTTTGAAGTAGGTGTGTCATTGTCAAAACTAAAGTGCTAATCAGGGCAGTTTGTTCAACCAGAGGAGACGCCAGTGAGATTATGCTTTACTTTAAGCGTTTGTTCCTCTCTGGTTTATATCCAGAATAGTGCAGGACTGGAGGTTCTAATCTCAGGGGAAGGTGTTACCCACTAAGACAGAGATAAGGAGGATGTTCTCACGTTCAGAAGGTAGGCAAGTATGTAGAAGTATTTACAGCAGATGTCTGGCAAGACTCAGTATATTTAAGCCTTCGATTATCTCTCTATTAATAGCATGGAGCGAGTGGCAGAGTGAAATGTGCACAAATCTGCTGACAATGCACAATCGTGGGACCGCATATTATGTTGAGAACGTGGCATTTCGCACAGGCATACAGATAGGTTCAATGAATGGGGAATAACTTGTCAGATGCAGTTTCATGTTGGCATTATGAGGTCATGCACTTTGGGAGGAGAAGTCAAAAGAAAGAACACTATTAAAACCGAGAGAAAGTAGAAGAAACGTTTGAGACAGAGGGATCTCATGCCTGACACAAACATGTTTAGCATCATATTCTTTCCCTAACAAGATGGATGGCTCCCTTTCCGAATGCTCACAATGAAAGAGATGGTTTCCAAGGAAAGTAAAAAACCCTGAAACAAATAACCTAATCGAAAACAAAGGAAAGAATTGAGTCGTTCCAATGGACAACTTTGATGCTTATGGCTCTCTAAAATTTGTTTATAATGGAGCTGGAAGTGGGAATTGGGGGAGCTGGGGAGTGAAATTCAGGTCACCCATGATTACTGTCATCCTTCGTCTGTCTTCCTCATTTTTTGTATGTTTTATTTCGCATTGTGCTTACTGTGAGTGCGCTTGTAAACCACACCGCTGGTGACTTGTTTCCCAGACAGTTCTTCAACACGACCCGTAATATTCAACATTCTTTTCTCCTGAACCTAGGTAATCTCTAAACACTGTGCAAATATCACCAGAACCTCGACATTTTCCACGCCTGTCTGCCTTCTTGCAACACCAATTGATTCATCACTGTGCACCTGTTGCAGAAATCAAGAACGACCCAAACCGTATAAAGTGCATCGAGGCTGCGAGCGCAGATAACTGCAGCCACTGCCCAGAGTCCTGGCAACTGTGTGATCACAGAAGCTCACATTGAACAGCCAGGAAACTCAAAATAATTACAGTGCCAGAGGCCGTGCCAGGAACGGCACCTGAGAAACAACAGAAACACTCTTTTCAGCTACGGACCTGGTTATATTTCTCAATCAGCAATCGAAGTTTACATTGGTTATATCAACTGATCCCTCACTCAAGGAACCAACAACTGCTGCAAACGGAGGAGAAAACGTGGACTTTAGATACTGGACATCAGAGTCGAGAATGCGGTTCTGGAAAACACAGCAGGTCAGACAGCATATGAGGAGCAGGAGAATCGATTTTTTGGGCATGTGCCTGATGACTTGCTCATGCCAGAAACGTTCATTCTCCTGCTTCTTAGATGCTGCCTAACCTGCTGTACTTTTCCGCAATACCGTCTCCATTGCTGCAGACTGTCATACAATCTAAGCTTCCAGCCGCAGAATCAGCAACACTCAGTGTAATGAGTCAACCTATTGAGGATACCTGGCAGTGGTGTTTAGTGTCAAGTAGATCTTCATGAATATGTATCGTGAATTGTCTGTCCTGTATAATGTTCCCTGCTCTCACTACGTGCAACATTGCTTATCCATATTTGTATTGTTCATGATGGGTATTGGGTCCATTGTTCTGGTGAGTTGTTGTCTAAATGTCGCTTTCGGTTTATATTCTCTCATAAATCCGAGTAGTCAAAGGCTGCCCGTTCCGATACATTTTTGATTGATGTGCTGGGTCTTGGCATGCCCTCCTTACGTTGTTTGTCGGCAAGGAATTTGCGGGAATATCTATTGTTGGAAAGCATTTCTGGAGGATCCAGTAAACACTACAATCAGTTGTAAAGAGTGGCAATGCACAGACATGACGCGGTCAACAAATTCGACCAGAACAACACAACAATAATTGGACAATAGTGGCAGCCAGAGATTTTCTAGAATGACGAGAATCATCCAACGACTCCATCAAAGAACATGTTAACCTGGACGTAACATACCGGGACATGTACTGAACGACAAGAAGCAGCAACTGAAAGCAGTGGGAAGGAAATCACACCAATTCGAAACGCTACAGGACAGCAGAGCTTCATAAGAGTCTCATCAGCCTTGAGGATGTCACCTAGAAAGGGCAGGAAACTGCTGCAAACCAACTTCCCAACACTAACGAACATTCACACACCATCTGCAAACTTCACTGGAACTGCAAATCTTTACACATACCTTGAAACGCTGAAACAGTCAGGGCCGCCCCAGCGGGAAAATGAACCCTTGCATCCCACATGACAGCTGAGGATACGAAACGCCATACGCCAGTGGACGTCAGAGCGAACTTCTCTTGCAAGCTACTTGTGCGTGCTCTTGTCAAAATAACTGTTTGAATATCCTCAGCCATTTTTAATCGTCTGACGTTGTGTGCTTTTAGCATTACAAATTTACATCTGAATATCTCTGAATTTTCTGAGAATTTCTGCCGTTCCAACACTTAGAGACAGTGAGTTCCAGATTCCAACCACTAGTTGTCTGATAACATTTTTTTATGTGCAGCTACTCAAACCTCTTTATTCTTATCATAAATCTATGGCTCCTTGGTGATTGATCCCTCCATCAAATGTTTCGTTAAGTGTACATAATCCATACTGCTCATCATTTCGTACATCTCAATACTGTCTCATCTCAATTTCCTCTACTTTCAAAAAAACAACGCCAGTCTGTCTAAACTCTTTAAAAGTTGAAGTGCTTCAATCCAGATAATATATTGGTAAATCACTTCTGCATCGTTTCTACAGTTGTCATATCACTGCTATAATGTGAATTGTAAAATTATACACAATAATCTAGCGAGAGACAAATGATGACTTGAAATAAATGTGGGGAGACCAGACACATTGGTCTTTTCCAATAAAGTAATTCCCTCGATATTGTTCTGTGCCCTTTTCATGAACCCAATCTTCAATGATCTCTGATCTATGCAAATAAAACACGATATGTGAAGATTCAAAACCCAACCACATTGTCTGATAGCATTAAGTGGCTTAATGGTCCTGATGGTGATATTGGGTCACATTCAACTACCAAGAGTGACAGCTGCAGCACAGACTTAACGGTGTCAATGTGAAAGTGAATGTTAATTTTTCCAATGCCCCAGCGAGATGGGAGGAGGGATGGAGACGTGGAATAGTGATTGTTAAAGGGAGAAAAGTCTCCGAGATTGGATGCTGAGAATGGCGGCTTGAAACATTAAAACCAACACCTGAGTGAGTATTTTCATCTTAAAATTGATTGTGTCCTTTCTGCGTTTGTTTTGCACAGGTTATGTGGAGTAACATGGAACAAATGCTCATTACAGATACTCGGATTTGAATGGAGGTTGCTTGACCACAACGCAGAGGACGAACCACTATTCGATTACCTGAAAAAGCACAATACAAAAAGCCTTTAATGCAATTGCAGAGATAGTCGAGGAACCGCATCACATGCACAACAGGAAAGCCCACTGAGACTGGATTGAATCGTCACCTTCGATGTCCCCAGTGGCTGTGGAGATTCCATAATTGAGAACGTTGAAGATTGAATTCTATAGATTTCAATAAAAGATTAAATGTACAGGCGAGAGTTCACAAATATTGTTGAAATATTGGTTTCAATAAACATGAAGTTTCACATCGTAACTGTACCCGTGCCGTGAGACAAGGAAGAAACTATTATTGCACAATCACATCACACGAGTTCCCAGGTCTGGATTCAGTGAAACTGTGTACGCAGTGGCGAAGATCCGATTGGAAATTGAGAGTGGAATGAACGAGTGGATATCTACTTTGCCTGCCAGTGACAAACTCCATGAGCATGCTGTCCTACTGTGAAGGTAGAGAGGCGCGTGAAACACCGAGGCTGGGAGCTCCAAACTCGCTCGGTGTAACTTCTGTTGACATGGCGCAGAGGTCATTGGGTCGTGGGAAAAGATCCTGAGCCATTTTAATCTGAATTGAAATTATTTGATTAGATTCTCTGCAGGATGAAAACAGGCTCTTCGGACTAACATGTTCACTACAACCCTCCGAAGATCAACCCATCCCAACTCCAAGTTTACCCCTGCCTAATGCACCTAACATTATGGACAATATAGCCTGACCAATTCACGTGATGTGCATACCTTTTAGATTGTGGGGGGTACCGGAGTACACGGCGGAAACACATACAGACACAGGGAGAACGTGTAAACTCCACACAGACAGTCGCCCGAGGCTGGAATCGGACCTGGGACCCGGGTACTATGAGGCAGCCATGTGAACCAATGAGCCAACGTGCCACACATTTGCTCACTGAATTGGCGCCCGAAGCCCTCTTCAGCAACTATCTCCAAAGAATCACCACTCTCTGACTGAAGATATTCCTCCACGTCTCATTTCCAAATTGTTATCGCTTCACTTTGTCTCTGTGCCCTCGGGTTCTAGTGTGTCATAGTGGGTGAAACATCTTTGCCACATTGGCTCTGCACAGGCCTCTCAGCACTCTGTAAATTTCAAATAAACTGAGTCATTGACTCAGACATCATTGAAACAGACCGCTGTTCCAATCAGTCCATGCTACCATTTACCGAAACGTAGTACCAACTACGTGAACTGGGCCCATATCTCTCTTAACATGTCCTATTCATGCACTTATCTAAGTGTCTTTTAAATGTTGTAACCTTATCCACATTCCTACTTCCTCTAGAACTTTGCACAGGAAACATACCGTGTAAAGTAAAACAAAGTGAACCTCATGTCTTTTTTTCACTTTTGTCCTCACATCTTAAAAATACGCCCACTAGTCCTAAAATCCCCAAAGAAGGAAAGCACCGTTGCAGTTGACCTAATCTGTACCCCTCAGGATTTTAAAAACATTTATACGGTAAATGTCAACCTCCTATGCTCCTTTGAAAGAAGTCCCAGCCTTCCAGCCTCCCCTTACAGCTCAATCCCTTCATTCCTAGCAACATATTGGTAAATCTCTTCTTAACTCTGTCCAGCTTTTTATTCTTCTTTATCTGACTTGGAAACCAGAACATAGAAACAATACTACAGAAGATGCCTCGCCAACATCCTGTACAACCTCAGGATAACGTCCCAACTTCAACACTAAAAACTGAGCAACGCATGAAAGCGTTCTAACAGCATTTTAACGAAGCTGACGATATGTGACACGACTTCCAAAGACCATTCCGTGACCTATTCACGTGTCTATTGCGCAGGACTATTCAAAGCAGCACTTGTAATTGTGCAAGGGCTACATCCATTTATGACTCAAACTGCAGTACGTTACATTTGTTCAAGATAATTTCTCTTTACCATTCATTTAATCATATACCCGAATGATCAATGTCTCTTTTAATCTTCTATAACCTCAGATAACCTTCTTCTCTGTGGACTGTATCACCATGGAGAGTTGTAGCGTCCCTCAGCACAGAAACAGGTCGTTTGGTGCAAACTGGTACATACTGATCATAATGCCAGTCCACATTAACCGCATTTCTCTGCACTTGGACCATATCATTCTAATCCTTTGCTATCCATGTATTTGTCCAAAAACCTTTTTTAAATGTTCTTCGCATACACGCAAAGACTTATGCTGTCACCTCATGAAATGCATGTCGCTCATGTTGGTGTCAACCACAAACTAATGATCTCTGCCTTCCATATTGTCATCTAAAACATTTACATCAGTCGCAAACAAAGGTGCCATCACTGGTCCCTGTGGAACACTGCCGGTCACTAGCCTCCAGTCTGATAAACAACACACCAAAACCTCACCCTTTCTCTTGTTGTTAATTGAATTTTGTATCCAATTTGCAAACTCACTGTGAACCACATCTGATCTAACTTTACTCGTTAGTCTTCCATGTTGAAGCTAGTTAAACGCTTTCCTAAAGCCTAAGTAAGCAAAGATATTTGTTCTTGCCTCATCAATCCTCTTGTCTACTTGATCAAAACCTCGCAATTTTGTGAGACCCAGTTTCCACCTCACTAAACCATGCTAATGATCCCCTATATTTCCTGGACTCTGAAAATGCTATCTTCCAAAACAAATTCAAAAAACTTACGAACCACCAATTTCAAACTCACAAGCCTGGAGATTCCAGTCTTTTCCCTGTATCCATTCTTCAACAAGGTTCGTCAATATCCAGTCATTTTAAATCACACCCATATTTAGAGATGACACAATTATTTCAGCAAGGATCTTGCAATTTCCGCGCTTATCTCCCATAATGCTCTGGGATTCAGTACAAACACAGGGTAAACACCGATGCTAATTGACACCAGCAACACAGAAAAAAAAATTACCCCGTGCTCTAATCTGTGAAAATTCGATAGTCAAAACGTTTCGCAAAGGTCACGATTTAAAGGGAAAATATCAACTTTTTTCTTTATGTCTAACAGAGTATGAAAACTAACAACTATTTATGACTAGTTTCTCTTAAACCCATCTTTTATCTTCCACTCCGCACAAATTCCGATTCAATAATGACTTAAAAAGTAATCATGGTTTAAAACCACTCAGCTTTTTCAAGTGTCATTTGTGGATTTTTCTGGGAAGATTCTCTCCAGGTTTTCCTCGATGTTCTGCCATGCGAACACATTTCCAGGAAGGTACATTTGTAGTATCTCTTGAGCTGGACGTCACTGACGCAGTCCGAGCTGTTGCAAATGTCCTGATTAATACCCCAAAACATCGGATTATTTCATTGGCTTTCATACTATCAAAACGTGAAGTTCACACCTGATTTTGATTTCGGATCTTGATTCATAATTTAAGCTGATGGCAATCCAGCTCTGCTGGCTGTTTCGAACAAATGTCACATTGTTCCCTTGGTCAGAACAGATTGTTCTGTGTCCTTGCAAGCTTTTCAACTCTTTTTTTCACACGACGTACACTAGTCCAGTGTCTGGAGTTTTATACGCCTTTTACATTTTCTGAGATATCCAGCAATTATTTTCCTGTAATATGAAATGTTTGTCAGTATGTATTTCCATGATTTCTGTAGTCTCCTTAAGTCTAACATATCCTTGGCGAACAGACTTCCCAAACTGAGCTGTTCCACCTTGCTTGAATCCCTCTACACACTTTCTCTTCGTCTAAACGTCCAAATTTCTTATAAAATAATATAACAGTCCCTCTCCGTACCAGTTGCTCTAGCAGTTGATTCCATGTGCAAGCCATCCTCTTTGTGAAAAGGATGTCTTGTCATTCGGTGTAAATCTTATGAAGTCTGGACTCCCATATCCAAGGGAAAACGAACTTTGCTGTTCGCCTTATCGAGAGCACTCTTGATTTTATGAATCTCTATAAAGTCATCTTCGACCTCCGATGCTGCAGTACGACAAGGCAAAGCCGACACAGTCTCTGCTCGTTATATTAAAAATCCAGTCCTGAGAACATGTAGACTCTTTGTTGCATGAGGCCAGACAGAGTCGAATGTAATCCAGCCGCTAGAAACATCACCGACTCTCAAATTCTTGATGCTTGGTCAAATAGTTTCGGAAAAGGTATCGTCCTCTTTACATATGGAGAGTGAACATTTGGTCTCACTGTCTCCACAATAAAAAATGACGTGAAAAATTCGTTTATTGCCTCTTCCATCTGATGAGCTCAAAAGCAATGTCAACCTTCTTGATCTTTCAAGTAATATTTCTCGCGTTGTTCTCTTGACAGATATGTACTTTTAGACCCTCTTTGGATTATCTTCAGCACTGGCAGATTAAATTATTTCATATCCCCTCTTTCCTTCTTGGTCTGCACTTTATTGAAGTCCCTACAAGAAATTCACTTGAACCCTGTTGTCTGTCTGATATAGGATACTCTTTCGTTTTGATTTGTTCCAGCACACATTTATTCAACATAGGTCACGTCTTGTGAGTGTCCAGCCTGAGAAATTCAGCTCAGGTGGACAGCATATCTGCCACTGGGAAAATGTTAGTCTGTTATTAAATTTGGAATAAGAGAGTATTAGAAATGCATTACAGAATAAAATGGATTCCGCATGGTTTTGTGCAGACGAAATCAGACCTAACACGTTTACAAGTATTTTCAGATCTTAACAAGCACAATACCCAAAGGGGAATGCAGTAAATAGAATATATCTGAATTTCTAAAATTATTCAGAACGGTGTTTTATACGATAGTACTTCACAAGCAAAGAAGCATGAACCAACACAGTTGGGGGTATGTATTAGTCGAGGATAGGGGAATGAATGGAGAGGCGAGGTAATGAGGGCATTTTCATGATAGTAAACTGTAACTTCCAGATTCCCGGAGCCAACAATATTGGTGCCACAGCTGTTGACAACATGTACTAATCACCTGTACAACATAAGTTAATGTACTGTTGCTCAGTTTGGAGATGACACAAAATAGATATGGACGCAAGTAATGAGGGCGGCACAGCAACATTGTGGACGACAGAATCAGGATAAACAAGTGGACAAAAACGTAGCAGCATATAACATGCATAAAAAGATGTTTATGCGTTTTGGCAGATATAAGTATTAAGTAGGGAAATACATAGCACAAAGCATCAGCATACAGAGCACTTCGCGTCCTTGTACATGAAATATGAAAAGTTAGCATCCAGTTTCAGCAGGTAATCGGGAAGTCAAATAATTTTGTTTCACTTTATTTAAACGGAATGGGGACATATGTTTTTTTTTCAAAATACACATTGCATTAGTCAGATTATAGCTGGATTAATGTGAACAAATTTAGTCCCACTATTTTAGGAATAGCAGTTCAGGGAGATTTAACACAAATCATCCTGGATATTGGAGGATATTCTCGGGAGATGAAACTGAGAATAATGCCCCTGTACTCATTGGAGTGTAGAATAATGTAACAAGACTTTACTGAGATACATTAGATTATGAGGGACATGATAGGATAATTTAGGAGAGAATGATTCGCCTTGTCTGAGAATCAAAGACCAGAGAACATAGTCTCAGAGGATGTAGTAACCTATTTAAGAAAGATATGGAGGAATTTCTTTCTCTTCGAGCCGACTGAATATTTGAAATTATTTACTGCAGGCCGCTCTAGAAATTGGCAGCTCAGTGTATCCAATATTACAATGAGATTAGGGAGGGTGGTAAAAAAGGAGGGGGTGTGGCGTTGCTAATTAGAAATGGTATAATGGCTGCAGAAAGGCAGTTCGAGGGGGATCTGCCTTTGGAGGTAGTATGGGCTGAAGTCAGAAATAGGAAAGGAACAGTCACCTTGTTGGGTGTTTACTATAGGCCCGCCAATAGCAGCAGAGATGTGGAGAAACAGATTGGGAAACATATTTTAGAAAAGTACAGAAGCCACAGGTTAGTAGTCATGGGCGATTTAAACTTCCCAAATATTGATTAGAAGCTCTTTAGATCAAGTATATTGGGTTGCACGGTGTTTGTGCAGTGTGTCCAGGAAGCTTTTCTAACTCAGTATGTACATTGTCGGACCAGAGGGAAGGCCATATTAGATTTGGTACTCGGTAACGAACCGGGACAAGAGATGGGCTTGTTCATGGGTGAGAATTTTGGTGATGGTGACCACAATTCTGTGACTTAAACATTGGTTATGGAGAGAGATAGGTGCATGCAACAGGGTTGGTTTTACAATTGGGAGAAGGGTAAATACGATGCTGTAAGACAGGATCTGAGGAGCATAAGTTGGGAGCATAGGCTGTCAGGGAAGAATGTCGTGGAAATGTGGAACTTTTTCAAGGAACAGATACGACGTGTCCTTGATATGAATGCATCTGTCAGGCAGGAAAGAAATGGTCGTGTGAGGGAACCTTGGTTGATGAGGGAGGTTGAATGTCTTGTAAAGAGGAAGAAGGAGGCTTATATAAGGTTGAGGAAACAAGGTTCAGACAGAGCATTGGAGGGATACAGGATTGCCAGAAGGGAGCTGAAGAAGGGATTAGGAGAGCTAAGAGAGGGCATGAAAAATCTTTGGCGGATAGGATCAAGGATAACCCCAAGGCATTTTATGCGTATGTGAGAAACATGAGAATGACGAGAACGAGGGTAGGTCCGATCAAGGACAGTAGTGGGAGACTGTGTATTGAGTCGGAAGATATATCCTAGGATTATGTGAGAAGCAAGAGAGGAAATTGCATAGCCGTTGGCAATGATCTTTTCGTCTTCACTGTCAACAGGGGTGGTACCAGGGGACTGGAGAGTGGCGAAAATTGTGCCCCTGTTCAAAAAAGGGAATAGGGATAACCCCGGGAATTACAGGCCAGTTAGTCTTACTTCGGTAATCGAAAGGGTACTGAGGGATAGGATTTATGAGTATCTGGAAAGACACTGCTTGATTAGGGACAGCCAGCACGGATTTGTGAAGGGTAGGTCTTGCCTTACAAGTCTTATTGAATTATTTGAGGAGGTGACCAAGCATGTGGATGAGGGTAGAGCAGTGGATGTAGTATGCATGGATTTCCGTAAGGCATTTGATAAGGTTCCCCATGGTAGGCTGATGCAGAAAGTCAGGAGGCATGGGATAGAGGCAAATTTGGCCAGTTGGATAGAAAACTGGCTAACCGGTCGAAGTCAGAGAGTGGTGGTAGATGGTAAACATTCAGCCTGGAGCCCAGTTACAAGTGGAATTCCGCAGGGATCAGTTCTGGGTCCTCTGTTGTTTGTAATTGTTATTAATAATTTGGAAGAGGGAGTCGAAGGGTGGATCAGTAAATTTGCAGATGACACGAAGATTGGTGGATTTGTGGATAGTGAGGAGGGCTGTTGTCAGCTGCAAAGGGACTTAGATATGATGCAGAGCTGGGCTGAGGAGTGGCAGATGGAGTTCAACCCTGCCAAGTGTAAGGTTGTCCATTTTGGAAGGACAAATAAGAATGCAGTATACAGGGTTAACGGTAGGGTTCTTAGTAAGGTGGAGGAGCAGAGGGATCTTGGGGTCTATGTTTATAGATTTTTGAACGTTGCCACTCAGGTGGATAGAGCTTGTAAGAAGGCCTATGGTGTATTAGCGTTGATTAGCAGAGGGATTGAATTCAAGAGTCGTGAAGTGATGTTACAGATGTACAGGACTTTGGCTTGGCCACATTTGGAGTACTGTGTGCAGTTCTGGTCGCCTCACTTGAGGAAAGATGTGGAAGCTTTGGAGAGGGTGCAGAGAAGATTTACCAGGATGTTGCCTGGAATGGAGAATAGGTCGTACGAGGATAGGTTGAGAGTGCTAGGCCTCTTCTCATTGGAACGGCGAAGGATTAGGGGTGACTTGATAGAGGTTTATAAGATGATCAGAGGAATAGATAGAGTAGACAGTCAGAGACTTTTCCACGGGTACAACAGAGTGTTACAAGGGGACATAAATTTAAGGTGAAGGGTGGAATGTATAAGGGAGAGGTCAGGGGTGGGTTCTTTATCCAGAGAGTGGTAGGGGCATGGAATGCGCTGCCCGTGCGAATGGCAGAGTCAGAATCATTGGCAAACTTTAAGCGGCAATTTGATAGGTACATGGATGGGTGCTTCAGCTAGGACAAATGTTCGGCAAAACATCGTGGGCTGTTCTGTGCTGTATTGTTCTACGTTCTATGTTCTACAGCAGTTTAATCTCACATTCAATACAAATAGGTGAGTGGAAAACGAAAAATAAATTTCACAAAATTCATAAACAGATCAATAATTAAAAATTGATAAATGAAAGGAATTGGCATTTGTTTATTTGACTGAACAATAAATTTATTTTTTCTCCTCATTTTTATAGTACTGGTGCATCAAGTTCTATGTGCTGTTTGAACTCAGCTCTTCAGAACAAAAGAAAATCAATTAATATCATTACTTTGTATATTTCATCTGTATGACTGCAACATTCTCAAATATTTTCTAACGAATATTGATTACATACATTATTTTCTTAGTGACCTAAAGAAAATAAATAGCAAATACTGTGCTTATTGGAATGAACAACAGGTGGAAGCATATCTAATGTTAAATTGAAAGGCAATTCAATTGATGCTTAGATATTTTCTAATCAACATTCAGAGTTGCTCTGGAACAACTCTGTGCAAGGTGGGAATTGAAGCTGTACCTCCTGGTCTGGTAACAGAGATACTACCAGAGCTGCACAACATTCCTTCATAATATTCCCAACCAGGCTGGGCAGGTCTACAATCACATGCTCACTGCGGTTACTCAAGTGAAAATTAATCAGATGTTTATTGTGATAATTGGATTGGAATTAAATGGATGGATCCTGTGTGTAACCTACTGAAAATTAAATAGTATTTTACAATAATGATGGGAGTTAACAGATGTCTTAATTAAATATGATTTTTATGATAATTTGTGGAATGACAACTTGACAGATTTGTGTGATTACTGTAAATTGATAAATAAAAATGAATACAATCATTCTATATGTTCATAATATTTTCTCATTTTATGAAATGTAATGTAATTTTTTTTTGTTCTACACGTAACTTGGACCAAAATGATGAATTGGTCAGTCAATGTGACTCTTCAGCTGAAGACAATTTTCATTCTTTCTGAAAATGTCTGATTTTAAGAAGCCACCATTTCTTGTGATTGTTTAATGAAACAAGAAAGATGCCAATCCTTTTTTTTTGTGTAAATCAAAAATTTTAATCGGAATTTAAATAATTTTGCACAAGAAAAATATTCAACTATTATTGTGATTAGAAGCACAATAAATGTTAATATTGAAGTGAATTACAATCAAATAATTTCAAAAGTGTTTCCAAGTTTAAAATGAAAAGCAATATTCACAATGATTGAGAGATTGTACATTGCTAAGTCCTTGCAATAGTTATTATATGGAACGATAATTCCACATTTACATTCTTTGCCAAACTGAACACTTATTCAATATTAGCAACAAATTGATTTTAAAACTACTATTAATGAATTTAAGAATAATGAGGTATCTCATTTTATTATTCCACCGAGTAATGTGCAGAAATGAAGAGAAATAATGTAGTGTAAAGTAACTGGTGTTCTCTGAATATCAATGACTGTGATGACTGTGATCTTTCAAATGAACAAAAGTCAGATATTTACAAAGGATGTCGCAAGGGCAGTTATTGGTCTTTTCTGGGTGTATTGGCCCAACCAAACAGGTTTTTATATTGTAGCATTCACAATAAAAAATATGGAAAATATTAAAACACATTAACTTAGACTTCATAACAAGCACAAAGTGCTGTTTAATTATTGTAATTGTTAATTATTTCTAGAATATTGATAGATAAATTAACTTAATATTTTGAAAGCACTTTGCTCTGATGTCGATTATGTAATAATTAAGATTGATAAACAGAAAATTAATATATAAAAAAGTCGCTTTAATAATTCTAAAAAAATACTCAGCAACAATTGACACAGTTCAAAATTGGGTTTTTTTTGTTGAGTCATGATTTTTTAAATTTTTATCGTGATAAATGTTTAGACATCTATGTCAGAATAAGGAAGAAAATAATTAGACCGGGGAAGTGAGGACTATTGTGAACAAAAGGTCGAATAAATGACATTTAGAACATAGAACATAGAACATAGAAGAATGCAGCGCAGTACAGGCCCTTGGGCCCTCGATGTTGCGCCGATCCAAGCCCACCTAAACTACACTAACCCACTATCCTCCATATACCTATCCAATGCCCTCTTAAATGCCCATAAAGAGGGAGAGTTCACCACTGTTACTGGCAGGGCATTCCATGAACTAACGACTCGATGAGTGAAGAACCTACCCCTAACATCAGTCCTATATCTACCCCCCCCCATTTTGTACAGAAAATCTTTTTGCACAAAATGACTGATAATTATGTGATTATTGTTCGTTGACAACTAATGCTGGAAGTAAAATAAACAGATTCTAACATTTCCAAAGCAGGTTTTTTTTCTTATAATGAAATTAAAATACAAATCATTTTAGAGGTCACATGATTTGAAAAAGTGTCATTTAATGTGATATTTGAGATGAAGAATCGTTCTTTTTCCCCCAGCGTAGTCTTTTTCAATAATTTAAAATTTAATGTTATTTGAGCTAAAGAACAAATGGGTGTACCTACATTGTTTTCTTGCATACAAAAGAAGTAAAGTCAACAACATTTTTAAGTTTCGTCGAGTTAATTAGCAAAATGTATTGAAGCTATCATGCATGAAGTGAGATAAGTGAGAGAGAGACAAATTAAATGTTCAAATGAACACGTCGATATTTTGAAAGTATATCAATCTTATGAATTATGAATAGGTGGATGTAAAATAAAAACAAATTCCTGACAATTCAAGAATGAATAGTAATAAGAAATTTAATTTGTTCAAAGCACATCACAATATTTAGATGAATTGCAATATTTAGTTACAATTGTATGTGATTAACTGACCAATGAATAATATGAAGTTGCATCTGGTTATTTTGCTGAAGAGGAATTTCGACTGCTTATTTTTTCATCTTTATAATACTGGAGAATAAGGATTTATGTGCTTGAAATGTCTGAACTAGGTTCTTTCAAACAGAAAAAAAAATCAGTGATTATCATTTCTTAGACTCTTCTAACTTTAAGATTGCAACATCCTCAATTACTTTTTCAAGGAATGTCGAACCAGCAGAATTAGATGCATCGTTTTATTAGTGACCTGAAGAAAATAAGTAATAGATATGGTGATGACTGAAATGCACAGCAGATTAAAGTATATTTCATGTTGTTTTGAAAAGCAGTTCAGTCTATGCTCAGGTATTTTCTCATCATAATGGTGTCTTCCCAGTTCACATGACCGGTTTAATATTCGACCACATGCGAAACATGGGAATGATTTCTCTGGGCTGGGAATGCCGCTTTCCCCTTCCTTATTAACGATAAGGATCAGGACCTGCAGAATTGGATGATTCTGCAGTTGATGTGATGTTAAAGCTGAGTTTCCCATCTGTCAACTCTCCCTCTCTGTAAAACAATTTTTCCCTGTCATTATTACAACTCCCAAAACCAGCTTTCCCATCAGTTCTCCTGAACTTCTAAATTTGGACTAATTCAATGACCTCAGTAATGTGCCTTTCTCTCACTTGTTTCTGAAAGTAAATTAGGAACATTTTGAATAACTTTGCACACTTTACCAGAAGAACCCACACCTATTCTATCATTTGCAAGTTTTAACCCATGAGAAATTTATTACCTACTCCAATGACAGTTATAATGCTCTGACCACTTCTACGGAGCCAGTGCAGGTTAATTCTAACAGTTATCAATAAATTGTACCTGAACAGGATGTCTCCACAACAGGAAGTGCTCTAACACGCAATGCCCGTAAGTGTGTTTTTTACTTAACGCCCCTCATGTGTCTGGCAATCTGGCAATACAGTTGAAGATATTTTATATAGTAACCTTACAGTCTCAATTGCCAGTTCCAGTCCATGAAGCAGCCAGTTACATGCACCAGTGACTTGAATTCTGACGTCAGCATTGCCCTGGCTGGAGAGATTGAAGAGCATGAAACTGTCTTCTCTGGAGTATCCAAAATGAAACACTTGAAATGAACAAAATTCTTCAAGAGCTCGATAGGACAGATACAGGAATATGTGCTCCCTGGCTGGTGTATCTGGAATGAAATCAGCACTAACTATGGCATCTTTACCCAGCATCCCCTTTAGCTGTATAAATGTTTAAGATGTATTTGCTGCTCTCATTCCACTGTCTTGATCACTCCCGTTTGTAACTGCTGTAGTGTTGGAGTCCATTCAAATTCATAACATTTGATTCAATCCATCCCAAAACCCCTCTGTGTCTGTGTCTCACTTTTGTTCACAGAGACCGTCATTCAATCTGACCCCTTCACAATCCCTGCTCTGATATTTCCTTCGAGGGCTCAGAATTAAATGTTCACAGAAGGACAGAAGGAGCCTGATTGGCTCATCACCTCACTGAATGCCATTCTTTACCTTAACCCCATAAACCTCCTATTCGTCCTCTACCAATAACTGTTCACTTCGATTCTCTTCATTGTACCTGGTTCCACCACACTCTTTGGCAGTGCATTTCTGACCATAAAACTTTCTCTGCATGCAAATGTTTTGTCTCATGTCACATTCGCTTCTTTTGTCAATCCCTTGACATCGGTGCCTCCTCATTACAGATTCTTTCATGCATGCGAACAGTTTGTCCCAATCAACTCGCACCTCTTGGAGGTATCTTTACACTGTATGATGAGATTAGATTACTTCCAGTGTAGAAACATGCCCTTCGGCCTAACAAGTCAACAGCGACACGCCGAAGCGCACTCACCCATGCCCCTACATCTTAAACTACGGGCAATATAGCGTGGCCAATTCACCTAACCTGGACTGTGGAGGAAACAGGAGGAGCCGGAGGAAACCCACGCAGACACAGGGAGAACGTGCAAACTTCACGCAGTCAGTCGCCTCAGACGGGAATTGAACCAGGGTCTCTGGAGACCCTCTGGGACGCCCGGACCATCCCACCCAACCACCCCGTGGCTCAACACTTCAACTCCCCCTCCCACTCCACCAAGGACATGCAGGTTCTTGGACTCCTCCATCGCCAGACCATAACAACACAACAGTTGGAGGAAGAGCGCCTCATCTTCCGCCTAGGAACCCTCCAACCACAAGGGATGAACTCAGATTTCTCTAGCTTCCTCATTTCCCTTCCCCCCGCATTGTCTCAGTCCCAACCCTCGAAATCAGCACCACCTTCCTAACCTGCAATCTTCTTCCTGATCTCTCCGCTCCCACCCCCACTCCAGCCTATCACCCTCACCTTATCACCCTCACTTTAACCTCCTTCCACCTATCGCATTTCCAACGCCCATCCCCCAAGGCCCTCCTCCCTACCTTTTATCTTAGCCTGCTGGACACACTCTCCTCATTCCTGAAGAAGGACTCATGCCCAAAACGTCGATTCTCCTGTTCCTTGGATGCTGTCTGACCTGCTGCACTTTTCCAGCAACACATTTTCAGCACTTCACATCCACGTCTAACACACTGTTACTGACTGAACAAACCTCCTATGTTTGAACTAAACCTGCTAATGTTCAGTGGCTCCCTGTCTTTCCACCCGGGTTTAACTCTCATCATGGAATGCTGTCTCGTATTACTGCGGGAATGCCCACAAAGGACTCAGCCTGGAGTCTGTATTACCTGGGATCTACAAACCCCGTTTATTTCCTTCTTCCTCTTTCATTCTGGCTATTGAACTCTCGGTTTCAATCCAATCTTCTGTCATGCTCTTCAACATGCCCATGAGGCTGGACTAGAGGCAGCTGGGATTTAATGAAGGGAAGTGGGGATTAGGGGAAGCACTAGGAGCGGTGACAGCAAAGAAAGCTCTCATTGTAACGGCAGAGTTTCTCCGTGACCCAGTGAGTGGTGAGGCACTTGAGATTGTGGGGGGAGGCAGATTTGGGATCAGGGATTTGGAAAAACACTCAGACACTGACTGACCTGTCCATCTGATTGTTAACTCAGATATAAAGACAAAAGAAAGATACACATTTAGATCGCAACTTTGACCTGGGGCAACGAACCACACTTCAGACCCAACGATTCCAACCTCAAATCTCTGAACCCACAAAAACAAAGCTTCCTACTTATGCCAGGTTGTCCCTCAGCCTCCTCTTTTCTTGAGAAAAACATTTTGAGCTGTTAAGCCTTTCCTGGTAATTATAATCTCTATGTTCCTGTAAGATTTGTGACGAATCCGTTATTATTTTTCTGTTCCTTGTGAGTGATGCCAGCAGCAGAAACAGTTCCTGACCTGTGCGGATTTTGGTTGAAGTATTTGTATTTACAAACTAATTCCCACCCTCACGTACAGTGTGAAATTGCTGTAAAACAGAAGGAAAGGATAATGTGAGAACTCACAGAAACACACAGGCAGCGTGTGTTCCTGAGTTGAATGAACCTGGCATGAGGAAAACGTGACGACAATCACAACTAGTTAGGGTTCCAGAATCCCGTAGGTGCAGAAAGAGGCTATTCGATCCATCGAGCCTGCAATGACCTGCTTTCCCACCCTACCTCCATGACCCCACATTTACCATGGCTAACCCAACCCGCCGAATTTGCACACTACAGGCCACGTTAGCACGTCCAATAGAGCAAACCTGCACATCTGTGGGAGGGTCACAGATTACATTCAAATGCTTGGAATTGTGGAAGATCTCACACGAATATTTGACTCAGACACAAATGCCCTGCTTTTAAAAATAAAATCTGGGGGAACCTGCAACCAGAAAGATTTCCAATTATCTCTGGAGGAAGAGAATTCAAAACTCGTGCCACTGACCCAGGGGATACATTGAAGTCACAGAGGCCGTTGACCCATCAGAAATGTAACAGGTTGTGAGGAAGTTG
Source organism: Chiloscyllium plagiosum (assembly GCF_037043375.1). Taxonomy (NCBI): domain Eukaryota; kingdom Metazoa; phylum Chordata; class Chondrichthyes; order Orectolobiformes; family Hemiscylliidae; genus Chiloscyllium; species Chiloscyllium plagiosum. Next base: position 47,957,298 of record NW_028270185.1, read on the forward strand.
GGGGTCAGACAAGGACAAAAAGGCAGTCTGTCACACGGGGGAAGGCACGAGAGATTAAACAGCAGAAATGGTAGTCCCTCAAGGCCACGGGGAATGAGTTAGGGCTGGGAAAGATACAAGGAAACAAGGAGTGCAGCTGTCAATGAAAAAAAAACAGATTATAACACTTAGGGCCGAGTTCAGAGTCTGACATTGTTTCTGCAATTGGTGAGTACAGAAAGCCTGGATAGTTCTATTGCAGCCAACACATAGAGGATGGGTCAAGTGCCCTATATTTGTGCTGCAACTTTCTGATAAATTTATTCCGACATTTGGATATCAAGTCTGATGATGCTCATAAATTCACAAATTAGACTTGAATTTAATATTCTGGAGAAATGTCAAATAAATCACATTGAAACCATTCTGCAGACTTTAGTCCATTGCTCTGCATGTTCCAGCATTTCAGTTACATCTATGCCCTTTTATTCTAATGTGATGCTGGTTACTGCCTCTACCACCCCATCAGTGAGTTCCTGCTCCCCACCATCTTTGCATGTTATGAATTCTCCCCTCCCCTTCTTTCTGAGAATTAGTTCAAGCTAAAGCCTCCAGTTTCTGACCTCTCTGTTATGAATAGATCCTTCCTATCCACTCGATCTGGATTCCTCAACATTTTATCACTTCAATTAAATCTCAGCTCATCCTCCTCGGAAATCATCCCCAGCCTATCCAACTTTTCCTCAGAGCAGAAATTTTCCAATTGTAGAAACATTCTGATCAATTCCTCTGTACCCTCTCTGGTGTGATCACATCAACCCTGGAATGTGGGGCTCAGAAGTGTGTGCTATACTTTAACCGTGGTCAAACGAGTGTTCTTGACATTTCCCGTGTCCCCTCTTGTGTAGTTGTCGCTTACACAAGAAGTGTCCTGGTTTTCCCACATGGAACTGGATGTGCACTCCATGGGGCTGGGATTCCCTACCTTATGTTTATTTGTTAATTAATCCTAAATTAACTTGAGATTAAAACAAGATTATCAGCTACCGACCAATCAACTTCCTCCATTATACTCAAGTCACCTTACTTTTAAAAAATATCTTTAAAATTATTACTATCTTAACACAATAGGCTTTAATTTGCTGATCAAGTATTCAGATGTCTCCACTGTTACAATCACTTGAAGATTATCTTTACATTCAGCTACTTTTGGTGAATTGAACACTGATTGTAAATGTATGAATATCAAACGGACTTGAGTTTTATGATAATTAATCCAGTCTGACATTCTTGTTGGTTAATATCTTGAAGAGAACTGTCCTCCGAACTCCAGCTGTGCTCTGACTTCGTTCACAACTGGATTTGGTTGGACTGCAGATCTTTGATCTGTTCTGTTGTTTCCCGGATTGCTTCACTCTGTCTATGACTTGCTGTTTATGCTGTTTGGCACACAAGTAGTCCTCTTTGGTAACTTCATCAGGTTAACACCTCATTTTTAGTTCGTCATGCTGCTGTTACTGACATGCCCTCCTGAACTCTCTCTGTTGAACGAGGATCGATCCTCTGGTTTGATGGTAAGAGGTAAGTTGGGGAATATGCGGGGCCGTGATTCTCTAAGTTTTGTTGGAGTACAATTCTACTGCTGCTGGTGGAAGGAAAGAGCTAAACTCTTACACTGTCGGCCCCATACACAAGAAGCTACATGCAGTATCATGATCACTATTAGGCCAAGACATGAAATACAAGCAACACTGTACAATAATGCAGGATCACAACTGCAGCAAGAGGAGATTAAGATCCAACTTGACATAGGAGTTGGGGAAGAAGCAGCTGATCAGATTGTCTCATTCGTAATCATAAAGAGACTCTGTGAGATTATTGTATTGTTGAAGTGAGAATGGAGTGGTTGGGGAGATGGAGAGTCCTTCAAAAGGAACTAATCTGCCTGAGAGTTTTGGGAGCGGCTTGATTGTGATGCATTTAACGGAAAGCTAACTGAAACTGTTTTTATCCCCAAAAGATAACACGACTGATGGTGTTTCCAATCACCATCAGAAACAAACCCCAGAATACATGTTTCCGAGATTGATGTCAATAGCCCATCAACATCCAACTCCTGCAATCATTGAGCAAACGGATGTGTGATTACCCAGAAAACCGCTGTTCACTGTGCAGATGGACAGCGATGTGGGGAAGTATTGGCCGAGTGGTATTATCGCGAGACAGTTAATCTAAAACCCGAGATAGTGTTCTGGGTTCAAAGCCTGCTGCAGCAGATGGGGGAATTTGAATTCAATGAAAAAAAAAACTTGTGAATTTAGAGTCTAATGATGACCATTAATCAATTGTCAGAAAACCCTATCTGGATCACTAATACCCTTTCAGGAAGGAAGCTGCCATCCTTACCTGGTCTGGCCAACATTTTGACCTCAGATCCACGGCAATGTGGTTGACTCTTACCTGCCCGCTGTGCAATTAGGGATGGGCAGTAAATGCTGCCGGGCCAGCGACACCCTCATCCTGTGAATGAATAAAGGAAAATAAAAATCTGTGCCCAGTGTGAATCTGTACATGTTCAACAATGTTGTGAACATTTCCAAAGCTAAGATCTCTGTGTGCACAACTTTATCAGCTGCCAAAACCATTGTTCATTACTTGGCGTGAAAAAGAGAAAACAATCTTTCAACTGTGGCTATCAGTAAATTGACTGGTGTCTCAGCAGGATGGATGCCTGAGTGAATCCCTTCCCACCGCCCTCCCACACACCCCCAACCCCTTCCACACAAACACACACACACACACACACACACACACACACAGAGCAGATGAACAGCTTCTCCCCAGTCTGACTGATTTGGGCAGTTTCCAGGTGGGATGGGTAAAGAATTCACTTCTGGCATTCCCCACATTTCCAGAGTCGATCCCTAGTCTGGCTGCACTGGTGTTTTGCCATTTCAGATAAATGCTAGCAGACTGTTACACACACCATTTGCCCCCCACCCCCTCCCCCACACACACCAAACGAAGCCAGTATAAAGTAGTAAACATTATCTCCTGCTGTGGAGGGACAGCCTGTATTGGTCTGAGTAGGAACACTGAGCCGATTTACCTAAATGACAACTTAATTGGTGACCAGAGCAAGTTAAGCAAGTCCAAATAAGATCATTATAGCTCAGAAAGAGGCCCATCAAATCCAAGCTGGCTCTTTGTAGCAGAATCCCATATTCTCATTCCCCATACGTACCCCAAACTCTGCAAGTTTATTTCCCTCAGAATTGATCTAATTGTTTTTATCAATCATTGATCTTCTCTACTTGCACCACCATAATAGGCAACATGTTCTGCATACTTCCAGCCAATACAGTCAACAGAAACACTTGCTCATCTTCCGCTGTCTCAAAACCTTACATCTGGTCTTAATTCTTGTGCCATCACCTATCAAATACAGATATTTTTGTCTGCTATATCTAGGTCTATTATAATCTTATACGGCTTTATCAAAAATGTATTTAACTTGTTTATTTCAAAGAAAATAGCAATCTCTTCAAATCAATCCAGTGACTGCATTTTCTTCATCAGTGAACCACTCCAGTAAGTCTGTACTCCACACCCTGAAGATCACTCATATTCTTCCTTGTTAATGTCTGTTTTGTTCCACAAATCCAGACGACACAATTTTCCTGTACAACAGCAGTAGCTTTATTATCGGACAGCTGGCAAGAGTTTCAAAGCATCTCTAAAGTAGCTGAGTGTCTACCTGTAGACTCATCTTCACGAACCTCTGCCTTACCCACAGAGACAGTATATTTAATAAGAATTAGACAAAGGCATATCAGTCACATGGGCGATTGCCACTACATTGTTTAAAGCTGGTAATTATGAATTTACAAATCTTGGTGAATGCCAATGTCCTGTGATGATGTGTGATGGATTACAGAAACTGATTATCGTATTGTCCATGATTATATGTTGATGGGAAAAGATTAAGGCAGAAGGGTTCTTCTTTCAGTAAATGGGGGATTCACTTACCTCTGCTAATATGGAGGGGAAGTGAGACAATGACAGCAGGAGGCAGTTTAACAGGGTTGTGCCCAGGGCTCTCAGTCTTGTCTGGAAAGGGTAAATTGCTCTGTCTGGGGTTATGGTGGAATCCACATGTGTGGCTCCAAGAGGTTCTATTTCGAAGATACGGTCTGCCTCACTCCTACTGAGGTGTTCAGTCTGTATTGGAAGAGTACAGGCCTTGTACTCTTACAATACGGCAGTAAGAACTTTGGCAGGAGAATATTTAACCCTTGAGTCACCAATGCATCCTGAAAGAGAAGCAAAGTATGGAACAGACCCCTCTGTGGTATTTTAACTTCCTCATCCTGACCAGGAATCTGTTGACCACAATTGGATGCAATGATTGATTGTGACCTAACTAGAACTTTGCCAATGGTCAGCATCCTTTCCATGAGTATGTTATCATTCCCTCTATTAATGAAGCCCAGAATGCTATACGTTTACTCAAAACACTTTATGTTCTCTCTCCTTTAAGGATTTGTACACATTGTCCCGCATTCCTGCTCTCCTGCTCCCTGTGTCTGTGCCATTCAAACATATATTCCCTTTCTACATTGCTTCTGACAAAATACATCAACTTACTGTGTGTTCTAAAGAAGAGATGTATTTTACTCAAAATATTATCATTCTACCCCCTGGAAAACAGAACAGTACAGCACCTGAATAATCGGCCCACCATGCCTGTGCGGATCATGATGCCATTCCAAACTGATTCCATCTGCCTGTACATGATCCATATCCCTGCCAACCCATGCCTGCTTATCTGTCTGTCCAAATGTCTCTTAAACATTGTGATTGTTTCTGTTTTTACCATCTCTCAGGCAAGTACATCCTAGTCACTGACCACCTTCTGCAAAAGAAACTTATCTGACACAACTCCCTTTTAACTTGCACAGATGTTGTTGAAAATGCTCAGCAGGTCATGCAGCATCTGTGAAGAAAAATCAATTAATGTTTCGGGTCCAGTCCCCTTCCTCAGAACTGCTAACTAATTTCTCTTCACAGATGCTGCGAGAACTGCTGAGCTTTTCCAGAAACTTCTGTTTTTCTTTCTCGTTTACAGCATCTGCTGTTCTTTCGGTTTTCATTTCCTTTAAACTTGCCCCCTCTCCCCTTAAATCTATGGCCTGTGGAATTGGTCATTTCCACTTGGAAAATGATTCAGATTATTCACTCTGTCTGTGCCTCTCGGATCACTCCACAGCCACTGACTTTCCAAAGACAACAATCCAAGATTTTCCAACCTCTCCCAATCCAGGCAACATCCTGGTAAACCCATTTCCAGCCTCTCCAAAGCCTCCACATCCTCCTTATAATGCGGTGCTCAAAACAGCACACAATACTGCAAAGGTGGCCTGATGACAGTTTTATATTCAGTCCCCTGACAGAAGAAGGCAAGCCTGCCATCCACTTCCTTCACCACATTCAGAGAGCTGTGAACTTGCACCTCTGTATATCAATGCTGCTCAGGGCACTTCCTTTTAGTGTATACATTCCTCTTACAATGAGCCGCCCAAAACGCATCACGTCACACTTGTCTGAATTTAAATCTATCTGCAATTTCTCCGCATAACCTTCCAACTGATCTAGTCCTTGATGTTTCCTTTGACAACATTATTCACGATTCACAACTTCTTCACTTTGTGCCATCTACAAACTTGCTAATTAAATTGTTTACATTTTCATGCTAATCATTTATATGTATTACAAACAACAAATGTCCCAGCTCTGACCCTTGTAGAACAGAGGCACTGGTCACAGACCTCCAGCCGGCAACATACCCCAGCACATCTGTTGCTGGGAGAAATATCAAAGAGGAGCCTTGAGTTCTGTGCTGAGCAGCACGACCAATGTTTATTCAGAGCTTCTTACTAATGCATGATGGAAGAGTTCCCTCTCTGGAATTCTGTGGTTCCCCCAGCCAAGTCCATCATTTTGATGTGTTTCTTCCATACGTTCCACTAATATTTCTCCCCTGACCGATCTCCTGGGTTCGGGCTGTCAGCTCGGATGTTTGTGAGCTCCATTTCCCAGTCTCTGATTCTCTGTCCGTCTGCAACTTCCCCTCTCAGCTCATGCAGTTGCTTTGTCAGTTCTTTCACAAATTGTTTCACCCTATCCTTGCCATTGTACATCTCCTGCCCTCCCACTACCATACCCTCTGGCAGCTGCATAGTCCAACCGGTCACTAATTCAAAGGGGGGTTGCTCTGTTCCCTTTGCTGGGGTTGAAGTCAGTTTCATTAGGATTGTGGGGAGTACACTAACCCATCCCTGCCTGTCTCTGTCAGGGCCTTAGTCAGACTAGCTTTCAGTGTCTGCTTCATTCCTTCTACTGTCCCTGAGCTCTGGGGGTGGTATGTGAGATGGGATTTATGCTCAGTACCAAACAGGCCACAGAGCTGCTTAACTTCGTTTCCTGGAACATGTGCCCCTTGGTCAGAATCTGCAGGGGATGCTTCCGCCCACTGAGTAAACCTGTTTATTAACACCCAGCAGGATTTCCTTCCCTGGGATTGGGATGGGGGTGTATGTAAAATCCATCTGTAATTGTTCCCGTGCGCCCCTGGGTCCCTGCTGCTCCCTCCATTTTATCCTGATTGTTTTCCCTGGCTCACACTGTGTACAGACTATACCCCTTCGACAAAATCTTCTTGTTCCAGAACACCCCTGTAGTTGATCATCCGATATTGCATTTTATCCTGCTCAATATGGGCCAGCCCATGATATGTTTTTAATAATGTTTGTCTTATACAGTGACACTGCTAGATCATCCTATGTCCTATTACTGCCCCACCCTTTTCCCATTCCTGTTTCTCCTGCTATGGGACTGTTTCTGGAAATGTCTTACAACTTTCCTTTCTTGCTTCTGTAGCTACTGCCATTGCATCCTCTTCAAATGTCTCCAACGTTTCAGTAAGTATGCTCACCCATGCTCACCAACTACCCCATTGGTGTGGGGTTTCTACTTTCCTGTGAGCTCTAATCGTCATTATTGCTGCTTAACTGGGAAAGTTAGCTGCTTCCACTAACTCTCTGACCTATTCTTCATGCTCAATGTGGCCCCCAGACAGGGTGATATGCCTTCACCGAGCCCAGTCCTGAACTATACCAAAGGCATGCTGCCTGTGTGTGTATTTAGCCTCCCTCATCCCTGGTTAATGTCCGTGCTTCTGCCAGGGCTCGTGATGGTTCTCTATTTCTGGATAATTCCTCACAAAATTCCCACAATAATTAAACAATCCTAAAGTTTGCCTGATCCCTTTACGGTGTGTGGGTAGATAATTTTATCATCATAGTTTTTGTTCCCGCTGGGACTGTCCCCTCTCCCTTCCTGATTTGATCTCCCCAATATGATGTCCCAGTTCCGTCTCTCTCTACCTTCCCAGTTGCACTCTCTGTGCGTTGATTTTAAGCCTGGCCTGGCTAACCTGCTCCAATACCCTGTTTAATACCTAGATATGTTCTTTCTCACTGCTTGAGGTGATGAGGTGTTGGTAAGATCAGTGTGACTAAATCCATCAAACACACATCGGTGGGATATACTGGAGTATTGCGGGATCCCTGAGGTAATAGTATCCTGGTGGCCTGTTCTCCTCGGTCAGTAAATACCACTCTCGTCTGCCATTCAATGTCCACAGGTATGGACCCAGACTATTTCCAGCTTCTGTCAATCTATCACTGTCACAATTACTGCCTCCCCTGCCCCAGCTTTGATGAGATCCCGTTTGTGTGGGGAGTGAGAGGGCCCTCGATCTCGACAGGGTCGATAGATAATAACCCACATTCCTGTTTGAGTTACGTACACCGCTGAGTGGGTCTGAGCTATAACCCACCAGATTCTCTGACTGCCCCAGTCTCCCTGGAATGTAGCTACTCCGGAGAGGTTGCCTCTCCTTTTCTTTCTGTCCCAGTCCTGGCCGGAGCATCCCCATGTTTAAATTCACGTGTTGACATCAATAGTTGCCATTTTAGAATAAATAGGAGGAACTCCCAGAATGGTCCCTTTTTGAGTTTCACACCTCCATATCTGAATACATTTTGTCATACTCCCGGTCTATATAGGGACAGGTTTATTTCATCCAGCTTCCTTAGTTCCCTCTCCGACTGCTCTTATTTTAGTCATTGAGGGGGTGAGTAGTAAATCCTTATCGATAACTGATAAAGATGCTCCATATTAGCATAATGCGGTGCTGGCCCCTTAACAGCGCGTCAATATATATTCATGAGTTATGCATGTGCACATGTGAATACAGGCCACACACAATGTGAACACCTATCTCCCTCTCTCTGCCTACATTCCCTGGCTCTGTGCTCTTTCCTGCTTCCCTTGTAACATTGTGGATCTGGGTATCCCTCCCAGGGTATTCCCCTGTGTTTCTGAGTTTGCCTCAGTACTCATGGTCCAATTCAGAATGTTGTTAGAATTATCTCCCACTGGGAGTCCCATGTTTATAATTACAGTTAAATGTAGTACCATTTTAAATACATCAAACTGATTTCATCATCGCAGGATGGGGTTTGGTAATCCCCTGTGGTGCTTACACACCTCAGGCTTCCTCTCTGTATTATATTCTGTATTACCCATGGGTCCCTGAGTGACCAAGGTTATTTTAGCCCATTCAGTCTGTCCTCTTCCCCAGTGTGTTCCTGCAATATCTGTAAATGCCTGGAGCCAATGATCGGCTGTGTTCTGGGGGGAACTGGGTCACAACCGCAACCTCTCATTGCAGCGACAGGTTCTGCGGTACACGTCAGGGCATCTTGGCTTGAAGGAGGGTATGCACATCATCATTGGTGAGACTGTGTACCTCAACTAATTCATCCATATTCTCCCAATAAGGCCCATTATTACCATTTCTCTATCAGGCTGGGTGTTCATTCACCAACATCTGTCGTTCAGCCAGGTGAACGGTTCAGGTTTGGTTTCTGTCAGTTCGATTCGCTGCCCCTCCCGTCTGTCCAAGTTTGAGCTTTGATGCCCAGTGGTGCCATAGACACTGCCTTCCGAGCCTTACAGAATGGTGGGCCATACCATCCATGGCCGTTCCTCTGTCCATGCATGGGACCTTTATCATCTAACCCGTTCCAGTCAGTGTCACCATCCTCACTGCTTTCTGAGGAGAGCGGGGCACTAGGTACCTCCCCCACTATAACTACGATCTGGCCCTTTGGCTTTAAGGCCTCACATCTGAGAGCCACCACCTTCACTTGTTCCTGTTTCTCATAATAATGTAACATTCCGTCATTCCTGGAATAAAACAGAACAAAATGTAAATTTGGTTTTACTTGAAATAAGAATAATTTGAGATTCACTCGACATAATTATAGAGGTGAAAATTCTACTGTCAGTATTTGAGTGAAATTAACGTGATCATACTGTGAAAATAATCCTGGAAATCAACAACCATAAAAGAGCTCAATAATATGTGATTATTTGTACCAGTTCTTGCATTGAAAATTCAATGTTATTCAATGCTTGTCAACTGTTAGACCATGCATTGTAATCAGAGCATAAAGTAATAGAAGGTTATCAGAAAAAAAAACAGACTTTAATTTTAAATTCACTGCAATAATGAACCGAAACAATATTTGGACATATGATTGAACTGAAAACTTTGTTATAGAGTGTCCATATTGACATGAAAAAATATTTTAGTTTGCAAGTTGTTCTGCACTAGGAATAATTTGAAATAAATTGTGATTATTAATTAAACATCTAAAATATATTTTCAAGAGAATAATCAGATATTTTTGGAGGAAATTAGGATAGGAAACAAATATGTATACCTTGATATGAATAGTTTGAAATCGTTTAGAAATTGACCGGGATTATTTGATTGAGAGAGGCTGCATGGGTATAAAGATTAATTCGCCTTTTTCGTTGCATTGTTGGTTTCACTAGAATCTGTTGTATTCTAAACTCTTGCTGTGTGCAATGGACTGTCGCTAATACCTTAATTTATCTGAGAGACCCTGATCAGGTTTCCTTTGTCTGTAAGTCAGTGGGCAAGTGAGCAATACGCCTGCTTTTCTCAGGGCAAGCAAAAATTCATTTCAAAGGAAAGAAGTGGCAGATCACACTGAGAATGGTTTCCAGCACACACCATCAGCAGGGAAGGGTTTTTTCCAAAGAATTCCAATCTCAGTCTACAATCTCATGGTATCTGTGTTTAGAGACAATAGACAATAGGTGCAGGAGTCGGCCATTCAGCCCTTCGAGCCTGCACCGCCATTCAATATAATCATGGCTGATCATTCCTAATCAGTATCCTGTTCCTGCCTTATCTCCATAACCCTTGATTCCACTATCTTTGAGAGCACTATCCAACTCCTTCTTAAAAGAATCCAGAGAGTGGGCCTCCACTGCCCCCTGTGGCAGAGCATTCCACACAGCCACCACTCTCTGGGTGAAGAAGTTTCTCCTGAGCTCTGTCCTAAATGGTCTACCCGTATTTTTAAGCTGTGTCCTCTGGTTCGGCACTCACCCATCAGTGGAAATACGTTTCCTACTGCCAGAGTGTCCAATCCTTTCATAATCTTATACGTCTCAATCAGATCCCCTCTCAACATTCGAAGCTCAAGGGTATACAAGCCCAGTTGCTTCAGTCTTTTAGTGTAAGGTAATCCTGCCATTCCAGGAATTGACCTCGTGAACCTACGCTGCACTCCCTCAATAGCCAGAATGTCTTTTCTGAAATTTGGAGACCAGAAATGCACACAATACTCCAGGTGTGGTCTCACGAGGGTCCTGAACAGCTGCAGAAGCACCTCTTTGCTTCTATACTCAATTCCTCTAGTTATGAAGGCCAGCATGCTGTTAGCCTTCTTCACGACCTGCTGTACCTGCATGCTTGCCTTCATTGACTGGTGTACAAGAACACCCAGATCTCTCTGTACTGCCCCTTTACATAAATTGATTCCATTGAGGTAGTAGTCTGCCTTCCTGTTCTTGCTACCAAAGTGGATAACCATACATTTATCCACATTAAACTGCATCTGCCATGCATCTGACCACTCACCTAACCTGTCCAGGTCACCCTGTAATCTCTTAACATCCTCATCACTTTTCACCCTACCACCCAGCTTTGTATCATCAGCAAATTTGCTGATGTTATTGCTGATACCATCTTCTATATCATTAACATATATTGTAAAAAGCTGTGGACCCAGCACGGATCCCTGCGGTACCCCACTGGTCACTGCCTGCCATTCCGAAATGGAGCCGTTTATCACTACTTTTGTTTCCTATTAGCCAACCAATTTTCAATCCAATCTAGTACTTTGCCCCCAATACCATGCACCCTAATTTTACTCACTAACCTCCTGTGTGGGACTTTATCAAAAGCTTTTTGAACGTCCAGGTACACTACATCTACTGGATTTCCCTCGTCCAACTTCATAGTTACATCCTCAAAAAATTCAAGAAGATTAGTCAAGCATGATTTCCCCTTCATAAATCCATGCTGACTCTGTCCTATCCTGTTACTACTATAAAGATGTGCAGTAATTTCATCTTTTATAATAGACTCCAGTATCTTTCCCACCACTGAGGTCAGACTAACTGGTCTATAATTACCTGCTTTCTCTCGCCCACCTTTCTTAAAAAGTGGTATTACATTTGCCACCCTTTCAATCCTCAGGAACCGACCCCGAATCTATTGAACTCTGGCAGATAATCACCAACGCATCCACGATTTCCCGAGCCACCTCCTTCAGTACCCTGGGATGCAGACCATCAGGCCCTGGAGACTTATCAACCTTCAGAACTAACAGCTTCTCCAACACCAAATCCTGGCAAATATAAATTCGCATAAGGTCAGGTGCTTCAGCCACTGTTACCTCAGGGAGATTGCTTGTGTCTTCCCAAGTGAACACAGATCTGAAGTAACCATTTAATTCCTCTGCCATTTCTTTGTTCCTAGTAATATATTCCCCTATTTCTGTCTTCAAGGGCCCGATTTTTGTCCGAACCATTTTTTTGCCTTGCACATACCTAAAAAAGCTTTTACTATCCTCCTTAATATTCTTGGCCAGTTTACCTTCGTACCTCATTTTTTCTCTGCGTATTTCCTTCTTAGTAATCCTCTGTTGCTCTTTAAAAGCTTCCCAATCCTCAGTTTTCCCACTTATCTTAGCTATGTTATACTTTTTCTCTTTTAACTTTATATGTTTCTTTACTTCCCTCGTCAGCCACGGCCGCCCATGCCTCATCCTGGGATCTTTCTTCCTTTTAGGAATGAACTGATCCTGCAACTTCTGCATTATACACAGAAATATCCGCCATTGTTCCTCCACGGTCTTCCCTGCTAAGGTATTGCACCATTGAACTTTGGCCAGCTCCTCCCTCATAGCTCCATAATTCCCTTTATTCAACAGAAGTACTGTCACCTCCGACTGTACCCTCTCCCTCTCAAAATGCAGATTGAAGCTTATTGTATTATGGTCACTACTTCCCAATGGCTCCTTCACTTCGAGGTCTCTGACCAATTCTGGTTCGTTACACAATACCAGATCCAGAATTGCCTTCTCCCTGGTCGGCTCCAGCACCAGCTGCTCTAAGAATCCATCTCTGAGGCACTCCACAAAGTCTCTTTCTTGTGGCCCAATACCATCCTGATTCTCCCAGTCTACCTGCATGTTAAAATCCCCCATAACAACTGTAGTGACATCTTTGCGACAAGCCAATGTCAGCTCCTTATTTAACTTACATCCGACATCCAGACTACTGTTTGGGGGTCTTTTTACCCTTGGTATTTCGAAGCTCTATCCACACTGACTCTACATCTCCTGACTCTTGGTCCCCCAGCGCAAGGGACTGAATATCATCCCTTACTAACAAGGCCACCCCACCCCCGCTGCCCGTCAGTCCGTCCTTACGATAACACATGGATCCTTGAATATTCATTTCCCAGGCCCTGTCCACTTGAAGCCACGTCTCAGTTATCCCCACAATATCGTGTCTGCCAATTTCCAAAAGAGCCTCAAGCTCATCCATCTTATGTCTAATGCTTCGTGCATTCATGTATAGTATTTTTAATTTGTTACTGCTCTCACCCTTCCCATCAACCCTTGTTTCATTCAACCTTACAGCATGATGCCTTTCTGAGTTTTCTGCGTCATTAATACAGTTGTCTTTCTTGACTTCTCTTGTTCTAACTTTCCCTTCAATTTCCTTTTTAAACATCCAGCTTGTCCCCTCCCCCCGCTACTTAGTTTAAATCTAGCGGTGTTGCAGTAGAAAACCTGCCTGTCAGAATACTGGTCCCTAATCTATTTCGGTGCAAGCTGTCTCTCTTGTAGAATTTATGTTTACCACAAAATATACCCCAATGATCCAAGAACTTGAATCCGTGTTTCCTGCTCCAGTTCCCCAACCACACGTTCAAGTCCATTACCTCCCTGTTTCTGGCCACACTAGCCCGAGGAACTGGAAGCAAACCGGAGATAACCACCTTGGATATCCTGCTTTTCAGCCTTCTTCCCAGTTCTCCGAAGTCTCGCTGTAGTATGTTCCTCCTCTTCTTCCCGACATCATTTGTGCCGACATGTACCACCACCTCTGGCTCTTCACCCTCATCCTTGAGGATTTCCTGCACTCTGTCCGCGATTCTTTCACTCTAGCACCAGGAAAGCAACACACCATCCTTAAATCCCGTCTGCTGCCACAAAACTCCCGGTCAGTTCCTCTCACGATGGAGTCCCCTATTACCACGGCTCTGTGCGATGTCCGACTCTTCCGGTCTGCCTCTGCGGCAACTTTTGATTGACAAACGTGGCCGCCTTGCGATCTGGCAGTGTCATCAGTCTCTGCTTCCAAAAGCTTCAACTTGTTCCTGACAGGTACTTCTCCCGGGGTCTCTTGCACCTGTCTCCTCTCTGCCTTCCTTATCATTTGCTCTCTTCTGCTCTCTTCTGGCATTATCGGTGTAATAACATCGCTGAAGGTCTTGTCCAGAAAGATCTTGTTCTCTCGGATGAGCCTAAGGTCTTCGAGTTCTTTCGTCAGCGCTGCAATATGCTCAGTCAATTGCTGAATGTGCACACACTTTCCAAACATATACGAGCCAGATACACCAGAGTCGTTGACCTCCCACATCAAGCACGTAGCGCACTGAACCAGCTGGGCAGCCATGTCTTCACCCTCTTCAACTGTGGTGTAATCACTTCACTCAACCTCCTTGTCAAAGAGTCCTGAGATGAAGCCTCACTCCTCGATCTAAACTTCCTTAGACCCTCTTTTTGTGACACGTCTGTGGACTCTTAATTAAGGTTAGAGGAGGAGGGAGGGGGGGAGACCCTACTTTGTAACACCTGGGGTTTAGAACACACCCACTCTTATAGTAGTCACTTACCTTCCCGACCGGCTTTGCGCTCCGTCTGAACTTCCGCCCAGCTCCCGCCACTCTCTGTTGCGAAAACAACTGTTTGTCAGTTTGCTGAGGATTCAGCCCCTTTTGTCTGAGCTGTTTTCATACAAGCAGTTGTTTCATTATGTCACTGCTTTTTTACTTCCCCTTTTACCATGATTCTGGGAGATTACTTTCTGCAGATTAGACTATTCTGTTAATCAGTAATGTTCAGTAACTCAACATTGAATGGTTTTGACTCTAACAGAGCAGTGGCCTTGTTTTCAGCTAATTATTCACTTTCCATTTCCTGGTTGTGTTGAATGTTTCAGAAACAGGCTCTGGGCAATGTTTCTATTCACTTGTATTGGATTCACTGACAGCCATGTGGTCAGTCAGTTTCTGGTGATGATCAGTTTCTCTGTCCTATTAGGCAATGGTCACTTGCTCAGTTTTCACTGTCTCTCCTCAGCATCAGTCCATCAGCTGCTGAAACCCTCCATCCAACATTTGATCCCTCTCAGCGTGACTACTCCAATACAGTCCAAGCTTGTCTCCAAAATTCTACCTCGATTTCCTCATGATCATCTCAGATTCTACTGTCTGTGTCCTTACAGCAAGTTGCGTAAGACATCTACCTCAGGTTTAACCTGATCTGCATTGCGTTCAGAAAGATAATTTCAAAATTTGGTTTGCTGCTTCTAAACCTACCCGTGCCTTCACCCTGTCCATCCGTGTAGTTTCACACCTCGCTGAGGTATCTGCACTTATCCAATTCCAGCTGCTTGACAGTTTCTTATTTTATTCTCCTCCCTGTTGGTGGCTTTCGTTTCAGCTGCCTTGAATCCAGGCTAGATAATTCTCTTCCCCAATTCCCTTCAACTCTCCTCCATTCCATAGGCTCTCCTTAACATCCATTTGTTTGATCAAGATTTTGGTTTCCAAACTTAAAACTCTCCCTTTGTAGATAGGTAACAGCCTCATGGTATCATTGCTGAACCATTATTATTCTGGGGACCCTGATTCAAATCCTACCACGGCAGATGTGGAATTAGAATTCAGTGTAAATCTAGAAATATGAGGCTATTGATGACCATGAATTATCGTCGATTGTTCGGAAAAACCCAGCTGGGTTCACTGATGTCCTTTAGGGAAGGAAGCTGCCATTGTTACCTGGTCTGGCCTACATGTGACTCCTGACCCACAGCAATGTGGTTGACTCTTACCTGCTGTCTGGGTAATAATTGCTGCCCTAGCCAATGGTAACTACATACAGTGAATGTATTTTAAACGAAGCTCTCAGTCCTCTGATCATGTGAGAAAGAATCAGAAGGTGACCATTCATCCCCACAAGCCAACTCCACCATTCAATAAGACCAGGCCAGATCTGTTCGTGATTTGCATTCCATCTCCTCTCAACGCCCCTTACCAAGAATCTATCAACCTGTGTCTTAAAATACTCAGTGCACCCACCTTCTGCGGCAGAGAGTTCCAAATTTGCACAGCCTTCTGAGAGGAAACAAATCTCGTCAACTCTGTCCTGAAAGCAGAAACCCAATTTTAAAGCAGTTCCCTCTGGTTCAGGAATGACCCACAAGTGAAACATCCTTTCCACATCCTCCTTCTCAAACCGTTCAGGATCTTATGCACTTCAGTCATGTCACCTCTCATTCTCCCAAACTCCAGCTGAAACAAACCCAGCCTGTCCAACCAATCCACATTTTATTTCTGTCACGCTGCGTGTGAGTGGGGTTGAAATGTTGTTTTATGTTTATGATGCAGTGAATGTGTTGCTTCACTGCGAGGGGTCTACAAGTCAATGCCTCACTGTATTACATATATCTGACATCACTGTGGTGTTTCCACCCCTCCTTCCATTGTCTAACGAAAAACAAGGAGAGAAAGAGAGAGAGATTGAGAAAAGTTATTAGAAAAGTTGTTGTCACCTAAAAGGTACTTGGTCTGTTTGTAAAGATTGCATTGGAATTGAAGTAACCAGTTGGTAACAGTTTGTCAGTAATATTAACTAACAATTTATCAACGACTGAGGTCAGGCTTATCAGCTGATAACTTCTTTTACCTTATATCCTTCTTATACTGGGTGGTTATATTAGCAATTTTCCTGTCCTCTGGGACCCGCCCGGAGTCCAGTGATACCTGAAAGCTCACAACTAAAGCCACCACTATCTCTTCAGTTATTGCCTTCACAACTCTGGGGAGTAGTACATCTGGTCCATTTGTTTTATCTATTTTCAGACCTTTCAGTTTTCCAGCATCTTCTCCTTGGTAATGGCCACCGTACTCATCTTTGTCCCCCTGACTCTCTTAAAGTTTTGGGATATTGCTCGTGTCTTCCACCGTGAGGACTGATGCAAAGTACTTATTCAGTTCCTCATCCATTTCTTTGTTAGCCGTAACTACTCTGCCAGCCTTATTTTCCAACGGCCCAATGTCCACTTTTGCTTCTTTTGAACGTTGTATATCTCCAAAAACTCTGGCAATCTTGTTTTTAATATTACTGACTAGATTTCCCTCATGCTTAATCTTCTCCCTCCTTATTTCTTTCTTCATTGTCGTTCATTGGTGTTTCTAGGCTTCCCAATCCTCTGGTTTCCCACTGCAGTTTGCCACATGATGTGATTTCTCTTTTGCTTTTATGCTGTCCCTGACTTCCCAAGTCAGCCATGATTGCCTCATGCTCTCTTTAATACGTGTCTTTCTCCTCGGGATGAATGTCTGCTGTGTCACCCGGATTACTCCCAGAAACCCCTGCCATTGCTGTTCCATTATCTGTCCTATTAGGCTCTTCTCCCAGTCAATTCTCTCCAGCTTCTCCCTCATGTCTCAGTAGTTGCCTTTGTTCAGCTGTAATTCAGTTACATCTGATTCCACCTTCTCCCTCTCAAACTGCCGAGTAAATTCTATCATATTAGGGTCACTGCCACCTCAGGGTTCATTCACGTTAAGCTCCCTTATCAAGGCTACCTCATTGCACAACACTAAATCCGGTATTTCCTGTTCTCTAGTGGGTTCCAGAAGTTGCCCTGTAAAGCCATCTTCTAGAAATTCCACAAATTAATTTTCTTGCAATCTAATGTCAACCTGATTTTCTCAGTTCCCCTGCATATTGAAATCCCCCCGATCACTGTAACCATGCCTTTCTTACACGGTTTTCCTATCTCCTCATGTATCTTATGCCCCAAGTTTGACTATTGTTTGGAGTTCTCTAGATAACTCCCATTATCGTGTTTTTACCTTTGCGAATCTACATTATCTGACTCCACTTCATTTATTGCTATTAATTTACCTTCATTTCTTACTCATCAGGCAACCCCAGCCACTCTTACCCCCACCTGTCTTTTCATTTGGATGTACGTCTTTGAATATTTAGCTCCCAGAAAGCTTCAGCCTTATTTTTTGCACTGATGTGCCAGGCTTTTCCATCATTGTCGATGTGAATACTGGTGAAGCCTCCTCTTCCAGTGAGTTGTTAAATTGTCCTCCACCATTTTCGGCTGGATGTGGCACGAATGCAGACCTTAGATCTGATCTGTTGGTCACTGCATCACTGAGCTCTATTACTTGCTGCTTATACTGTTTGGCATACAAGGTTGCTGTTTGGTCGCTTCACCAGATTGCCACCTCATTTTTAGGTATGCCTGGTGCTGCTCCTGGCATGCCCTCCTGCATTCTTCATTGAATCAGGATTGATCCCTTGACTTGATGGTCATAGTTGCGTGGGGGATATGTCATACCATGAGGTTACAAATTGTGCTAGTGCACAGTTCTGCTGCTGCTGGGGGCGTAACGCCTCATGGACACCTTGTCTTGAGCTGCTAGATCGGTTCAAAGTCTGTCCCATTTAGCACGGTCACAGTGCCATACAACACGATGGATGTTATTCTCAATTTGAAGGTGAGACTTGTTTCCACAAGGTCTGTGCAGTGGTCGCTCTTACTGATACCATCATGGATAGATGCACCTGCAGCTAGCAGATTGGTAAGGATGAGCTCAAGTATGTTTTTCCCTCTTGTTGATTCTCTCACCAATGCCTGCAGACCCAGCCTCACAGCTATGTCCTTTAGGACCCAACGAACTCCATCAGTAGTATGCCGCCTAACCACTCTTGATGGTGAACATTGAAATCTTCAACACAGAGTACATTTTGTGCCCTTGCCATCCTCAGTGATTCCTTCAATTGCTTTTCAAAAATTCATTTGTGTAACTTGGGCATCGCTGGTTGGCAAGAATTAATAGTCCATCACTATTTGCCTTGTCGAATGTGGTGCTGAACTGTCTATTTGAATCATTGCAGTCCACTTGTTGTGGGATTTTGACCCAAAAAGCCATTAGGGAGGGAATTCCAGAATTTTGAACCAACGACTGTGAAGGAACGAATATATATTGCCAAGAAAAGGTGGTCAGTGGCTTGGAGGGAATCTTGTTGGTGGTGATGTTTCCAAGTACCTGCTGCTCTTGTCCTTCTGGATGGAAGTGGTGTGGGTTTGGAATGTGCTGTCTAAGATGCTTCGGTGAATTTCTGCAGAGCATCATGTAGATTACATACACTGCTGCGACTGATCGCCGACAGTGGAGGGATTGAATGTTTGTAGGTGTAGTGCCAATCAAACAGGTTTCTTTTTCCTGGATTCTGTCAAGCTTCTTGAGTGTCGTTGGGGTTGCACCCATCCAGTCAAGTGGAGTGTATTCCATCGCACTCCTGACTTGTGCCTGGTAGATGGAGGATAGACGTTTGGATGCCAGGAGGTAAGTTCTTTGTCACAGTACCCGAGTCTCTGACCTATTCTTGTAGCCATTGTGTTTATGTGATGAGTCCATTGAGTTTTTGGTCAATGGTAACCCCAAGGATGTTGACAGTGGGAGATGGAGTGAGGTAATGCTCTTGAATAGAAAGAGGCAGTGGTTAGAAAGTCTCTCATTGGTGATGGACATTGTCTGACATTTGTATGACGCAAATGTTACTTGCCATTGTGCAGATCTTGTTTCATTTGAGCATGTACTTCTTCAATACGTGAGGAATTGAGAATGGTACTGAACAGTGTGCAATTATCGGCAAACATTCCATTTCTGACCGTGACAAGGTCATTGATGAAGCAGCTGAAGATTGTTGGGCCGAGGACGCTACCCTGAGGGACTCCACAGAGATGTCCTGGAGCTGAGATGACTGACCCTCACAACCACAACCATCTTTCTTTGTGCCAGGTATGAATCTAACCAGCACAGTGTTTGCCTCCGGTACCCATTGATTCCAATTTTGCGAGAGTTCCTTGATGCCCTACTCAGTTAAAAGTAGCCTTAATGTCAAGGTCTGTCACTCTTACCTCACCTCTGGAATTCAGCTGTTCTGTCCATGTTTGAACCAAGGCAGTAATGAGATCACGAGCTGAATGACGCTGGGGAATCCAAACTGGGTGTCACTGAGCAGATTATTCCTGAGGAGGTGCTGCTTGATAGCACTGTTGCTGAGCCCATCCATCACTTCACTGATGATGGAGAAGAGACTGATTGATTGGGCAGTAACTGGCCGAGTTGGATTTGTCCTGCTTTTTGTCTACAGGACATATCTGGGCAATTTTCCACATTGTCGGTTAGATGCCAATGTTGTAACTGTACTGGATGAGCTTTGCTAGGAGAGAAGCAAGTTCTGGAGCACACTTCTTCAGTACTATTGCTGGAATGTTTCAGGGTCGTAGCCTTTGCAGTATCCAGTACCTCCAGCCACTTCTTGACATCACGTGGAGTAAATCGAATTGGCTGGAGACTGGTATCCGTGATGCTGGGACCACTGCAGGAGTCCAATATGGATCATCCGCTCGCCACTTCTGACTGAAGATTGTTGCGAATGCATTAGCCTTATCTTTTGCACTGATGTGCTGAGCTCCCCCATCATTGACGATGGGGATATTTGTGAAGCCTCCTCCTCCAGTGAGCTGTTTACTTGTCCACCACAATTTACAACTAAATGTGGAAGGACTGCAGTTCTGAGATCTGATGCATTGGTTGTAGGATTGCTTAGTCCTGTCTAGCACTTGCTGTTTATGCCGTTTCGCACACAATTAGTCCTGTTTGGTATCTTCACCAGGTTGACACCTCATTTTTTGATATGCCTGATGCTGCTTCTGGCATTCCCTCATGCAGTCTGCATTGAATCATAGTTGATACCCTGACTTGATGGTCGTGGTTCAGTGGAGGATATGCCAGGCCATGGGGGTGCTGGAGTACATTTCTGCTGCTGTTGATGTCCCAAAGTACCTCACTGATGCCCAGTCTTGTGCTGCTAGAACGGTTTGAAGTCTGTCCCATTTTGCACGGTGATAGTGCCACACAACTCGATGGAGGTTATTCTCAATGTGAAGGTGGGACTTCATCACCACAAGGACAGTGCGGTAGTCATTTTTACCAATATTCTCATGGACAGATACTTCTGCAGCCAGCAGATTAGTAAGAATGTGGTCAAGTATGTATTTTTTTCTCTTGTTGGTTCCTTCATCACCTGCCGCTGACCCAGTCCAGACGTTTAGGCTCCAGCATTAGTTATCAAGTGATTACCATTACAATAATTGCATAATAATTTAAATCAGTCTGGATAACAAGTACTGAAAATGTGTTGCTGGAAAAGCGCAGCAGGTCAGGCAGCATCCAAGGAACAGGAGAATCGACGTTTCGGGCTTATGCTGCCTGACCTGCTGCGCTTTTCCAGCAACACATTTCAGCTCTGATCTTCAGCATCTGCAGACCTCACTTTCTCCCTTGGATAACAAGTATACTGAGGTTGACATTTTAATTTAATTTATTGACTGGTAAGACAAATAGTACAATATATTCTTTTTCCAAGATTGTAACAGCAATTATTAAGTCATTGGCATTACAATTATTACACAATGCTTTCACTAAATCTTGCTAACAAGTACAGTGGATTCATATTTGAATTTAATCCATTGTTTCCTTGCACCAATACAGTAAGTTAAAAATCCATTTTATCAACATATCTCCAAAAGAATCAATCATCTCTGATGCAACACGCATTGTAAAAACCTGATTTTTTTGCTCATTTGAATGATCGCTGTAATCTCAGCCTTTTAAATTTAGAAAACAGTAATTTTCCCTGCAACAATTCCTGTTCATTTCTACACATGACACAGTCACATTGTAAGATGAGATTTATCATTATTCTGAAGTGCCCTAATAGAAGTTTGAAAATCTCTTTGTTGATATTACATAATGATTGTTCATTTCAGTACATAGAATGTAGAGAATTCAGCACAGTATATGCCCTTTTATCCTTCCTCTAAGATTAAACTAACCTCCATACCCTTCATTTTACAATCATCCATGTGCCTATCCAAAAGTCGCTTAGAAGTCCCTGATGGATCTGACTCTCCGACTACCACTGGCAGGGCATTCCACGCACCCATCACTATCTGTAAAGAAACTACCTCTGACATCTCCCCTAAAACGTTCTCAATTTACCCGAAAATTACCTTTTGTGATCAGCACATCCATCCTTGGAAAAATTGTCTGTTTATCCATTCTATCTATGCCTCTCATTATCTTGTACATCTATATCAAGTCACCTCTCATCCTCTTTCAGTCCAATGAGAAAGGGCCGAGCTCCCTCAACCTTTCTTCATATGACATGCACTGCAGTCCTGGCAGCATCTTGGTAAATCTCATCTGTACCCTTTCAAAAGCTTCCACATCCTTCCCAAAATGAGGTGACCAGAACTGAACACAATATTCCAAGTGTGGTCTTATCAGGGCCGTATAGAGCTGTGGCATAACCTCATGGTTTCTAAACTCAATCCTCCAACTAATGAAAGCCAACACACCATACGCCTTCTTGACAACCCTATCATCTTGAGTAGAAACTTTGCGGGCACTATGGATATGATCCCCAATGTCCCTCTGTTCCTCCACACTGCCAAGAATCCTGCTTTTAACCTTGTATTCTGCATTCAAATTTGACATTCCAAAATGAATCACTCTCACTTTCCCAGGTGGCGCTCCATCCGCCATTTCTCACCCCAACTCTGCATCCTGTCAATGTGCTATTGCAACCTGCAACAGCCTTCCACACGATCCACCACTCCACGAACCTTCGTGTCATCGGCAAACTTATTAACCCACACTTCCACTTACTCATCCAAGTTATTTATAAAAATCACAAAGAGCAGAGGTCCCAGAAAACAACACCACTTGTCACCATCCTCCAAGCTGAATAATTTCCATCTACTGTCACTCTGTCATCTATGGGCCAGCCAATTTATTATCTGGACAGACAGGTTTCCCTATTACCCATGTCTCCTCACTTTCTCAAAGAACCTGCCGTGGGAACCATATCAAACAACTTGCTACAATCCATTTCCAGCACATCCACTGCTCTGCCTTCAATGTTTTTTGTCACATTTTAAAGAATTCATTAAGGTTTGTGAGGCATAACCTGCCCCTCACAAAGCCATGCTGACTATCTCTAATCAAGCTATGCTTTTCCAAATAATCATAACTCCTGTCTTTCAGAATCCTTTCCAATAATTTGCACACAACTGATGCAAGACTGACTTGTCGAAAGTTTCCAGGATTATTCCCAATCCCTTTGTTGAACAAGAGAATAATGTTTTCCACCATCTGGTATGACTCCAGTGGACAGTGAGGATGCAAAGATCATTGCAAAAGGCACAGCAATCCCTTCCCTCGCTTCCCATTACAATAGAGTCATAGACTCACAGAGAGGTACAGCATGGAAACAGTCCCTTCGGTCCAACCCATCCATGCCGACTAGATATCCCAACCCAATCTAGTCCCACCTGGCAGCACCTGGCCCATATCCCTCCAAACCCTTCCTATTCATATACTCATCCAAATGCCTCTTAAATGTTGCAATTGTACCAGCCTCCACCACATCCTCTGGCAGCTGATTCCATACACGTACCACCCTCTGCATGAAAACGTTGACCCTTAGGTCTCTTTTATATCATTCCCCTCTCACCCTAAACGTCTGCCCTCGAGTTCTGAACTTAACGACCCCAGGGAAAAGACATTGTCTATTTATCCTATCCATGCCCCTCATAATTTTGTAAATCTCTAGAAGGTCTCCCCTCAGTCTCCGACGCTCCAGGGAAACCAGCCCCAGCATGTTCAGCCTCTCCTTGTAGCTCAAATCCTCCAACCCTGGCAACATCTTTGTAAATCTTTTCTGAACCCTTTCAAGATTCACAACATCTTCCCGATAGGAAGGAGACCAGAATTGTGCGCAATATTCAAACAGTGGCCTAATCAATGTCCTGTACAGCCGCAACATGACCTCCGAACACCTGTACTCAGTACTCTGACCAATAAAGGAAAGCATACCAAACGCCTTCTTCACTATCCTATCTACCTGAGACTCCACTTTCAAGTTAAATTTCAAACATCAGGATGCTATGAACCTGCACTCCAAGGTCTGTATGTTCAGCAACACTCCCTCGGACATTGCCATGAAGTGTTGAAGTCCTGGTATGATTTGCTTTCCCAAAATGCAGCACCTCACATTTATCTGAATTAAACTCCATCTGCTATTTCTCAGCTGATTGGCCGAACTGGTCAAGATCCTGTTCTGTGGTAACTCTCTTCGCTGTCCACCACAGCTCCAGTTAAATGACAAAAAGTAGAGGACCCAGCACGGATCCTTGTAGCACTCCACTGGTCACGGGACTCCAGTCTGAAAAACAACCCTCCAGCACCACCCTCTGTCCTCTCCATTTGATCTAGTTATTTACCGTTAATTTTTGGAAGTTTTGTTCGCTTTAATGACTTGTATGGGTTTTCCGGAAATATAATATCATGGCACGACCTGAAAATCACTTCTGCAATTTAACCAAATACGCAGTCAGTCTTATGATAAAAGGCAGAAAAAGAAAATATTACCTGCGTTTCTTTCTGCACAGATTCTCCTGCACGAGCTGAATCCTTGCCACATTTTCCCTTCTTTTTGCGAGATTTCCCTGGGACAGATATTCACTCAATCTACAAACATGGGTCCTGCTAAATACTACTTTAATTCAGATTAAAATAACTGAGTATCCTTTCTCCAACTTGACGTCTCATCGGTCCGTGCTCCTTATCAATACAATCTGCTCCAGGTGAGGTTGGAACTTCCAGCCTGCTGCCACAATGCCCCCTGTTTTATGCCAACAGAAGCCGCTCCATATAAATTGGAGGTCCCAATCTGATATCACACTGCTCCTTGCTCCATGTCAAGAGAAGGTACGACAGGTGAGGTTGGAGTCCCAGCCCCGGCGTTTCATGCACATTTATACCGTCACAGCGGGCTCATCCTCATGCCCATTTCCACTTTGATCTTCACTGCTGCGCCACTCAGTCTCTCTTAGTTTAGCCCTGGGAACACGAGATTATATGATATTCTGCAACACTGATTACTTATGTGGAATATCACAATTCTCCATTTCATAAATCAGAATTCAAACCCACGCACGTTCAGAGATTTCCCTCCCTTACAAGCCCATTAAACCTCCTTTACATCGCTCCTGCCATTTCACTGAGGCATTCCATAATCTAACGTGCACATCGGGACCATTCTGTCTGTGCTGCTGCTGTCACTCTTGATGGGTAAACGTGTCCTATCCCATCATCGGGAACAGGAAACCATTCGATCCATTTCATTCCCGGTGGTTGTGAAATCAATCATCATGTCGGAGACTTTACTGGCATGGACCAGAGATTACATGTTAACAATTCGTCTTGATTTCCTGCCACTAAGCCAGTATGGCACCTTACTTGCGACGTTTCCATTAATGCCACAGACGTTTATCTTTTAACCAGTTTGCCATTGTAAAATAAACACACACCTTGTCAAAAATACTAGTCTAATTCTTGTGCGAGGTGCCTTCAGTCTGACGTTAAGCTGACTGGTTTGTGATCTCTACTACCAAGATGCTCTCCCGACGCCATTCCTCCTATTGTGCTGCTCTTGTTTGTCTTGCCATGACTGATCAAAACAGTGCTCTTGAAATCACTTCAAAAATCATTTCGCATTACAATGACACACTACATTGGAGTTGTGAAAATCCACTGTTATTTCTACCCTTTTATTTGATCATTATTGAGAGATTAACTGCCATTCGCTCCACTATACCACTAAGTTTTTCTGGTCTCTGTGGCACTCTTCCACCAGTGTCACTGCATTTTTTGTTCCTTCGCTGAATTTTTACAGTCGCGTTTGATGTTCATTTAAAACATCATTTCTCAGAACTGCAATTTTTCAATCGAGCAAAATCGCCAGCCGTTTCATTTAAAGTCCCCTATAATGATATCAAATGGGGAAAAATGAGAGTTTCAGCAGCAGATGAACTGAGATTCGGCCGAGTTATCAATTGTCAGCGTGTGGGGCACATGTGATCGTGATGATGATAAGATCCAACAGCGCAACCCAGCAGCTTTCATGCAAACATTCGTTTGGTGTTAGCTGCACAAATTGCCAGAGTCATTTCCCTTCATTTCGCAATCGGTCTTTTTGTTTTTGGCTTTTCTTTTCCTCCTGTAGTTCTCCCTTGATGGCAGTAACTCTGTCTGACGTTCAAAATGCCTACATTTCTTATACCCCCAAATCGGATTATCTCATTTGTTCGATATTGGCAGAATAATAAATTCAAAATCGATTGGCTTTTAATTTACAGACACGTAAATGAATCTCGTTGGTTA
Organism: Chiloscyllium plagiosum; assembly: GCF_037043375.1. NCBI lineage: Eukaryota > Metazoa > Chordata > Chondrichthyes > Orectolobiformes > Hemiscylliidae > Chiloscyllium > Chiloscyllium plagiosum. The sequence goes on from NW_028270185.1 coordinate 47,983,408, forward strand.
AATTGAATTGTCGTCAAAACAGCAACCAACTCAGGTACCTATTTCACAGCCAAATGTTACATATTTTCAATTTTCCAGTAAACTCTGACATTGCTCTCGTAAGCTCTCGGTGCAGAACATCATTCTACCTCTCTTAAAGGTACAGCACACACTTTCAACTTCATAACAATTTGGAATTGCACATCAGGTTGTCACTGGCCAACCGCACACAAAACCATAAATACAGACCTCAAACAAAGGACAGTTATAAGTGGATAAAGGAGCAGTAAAATGTGCCATGTCACAGGCAAAGAGAAACAGGGGATAGAGAAAGATACTGTACTTGCCAGCACACAGAAAATAGTCAAGTATTTTGCAGGAATCTACATCATAGTCATGAGAATGAATTGATCTAATTTTTTTGGATAACATGGTGATGAGGTAGAACTCCATATTACCGCCAAGAGCAGTAGCCTGTAGTGTTTAGTGCAATGCAACACTGCTTCAGACTCTCTCATTCAGTGTAAAATCCATATTTGGCAGTGGGGGAGTAAGGAGCGTGCGAATACAGAGAGCAGAAGTAGAGGAGTGGGAAGAGCACAGAGGAATATTAGGCTGGAAGCAGTGGTGGATTAATGGGGTGCAAGACCATGGATGGATTTGAAAACAAATCTGAGAATTATAAAATCAGTGGAGAGTCATCGTGGGAACCAATGCAGATCTGAAAATGTGTTGCTGGAAAAGCTCAGCAGGTCAGGCAGCATCCAGGGAACAGGAGAATCGATGTTTCGGGCATAATCCCTTCTTCAGGAAGCCCTTCTTCGGGCTTATGCCCGAAACGTCGATTCCCCTGTTCCCTGGATGCTGCCTGACTTGCTGCGCTTTTCCAGCAACACATTTTCAGCTCTGATCTCCAGCATCTGCAGTGCTCAATTTCTCCAACCCATGCAGATCAGTGAGTTTTATTTAGTCAGAACAGAAGGGAAGTCAAGGAGGAAATGACAAGTAGTTAGCTTAACATCTGTCACATGAAAGCTTCTCAATCTTTTTTTTAATAAAGTTGTTGAGCAAGGCACTTGGAGAAAGAAAATCAAGGGTATGATGAAAATTCAAGATACGTTGCGAACAGGTAGTCAGATTTAACCAGATTATTGATATTCTTTGTGGAGCTATCGTGTGTTATGGATCAACTGCCATTTACTGACTCATTCTTGAGGCTGTCAAACTTCACTTGAAGGCTCCCACCATTCTCCTTACAATGTAAATTCCCATCCAGTTGATGTCATCAACAAGTTTAGAAAAATTACAAGAGGTCCAAATGTCCAAATCATGTATAATGTTTGGGAACAATTTGGTTCAAGCATTGAATCATAGAATCTCTCCAATGCAATGAGGCCCTACTCTCTCCCTATAATGCTGCATTTCGCATGCCCAATCCACCAAGCCTGGGCATTCCTAGATATAATGGGCAATTCACTTAAACCGTGAATATTTGCACTGTGTGCAGAAACAGCAGCATCCGCAGGAATCCCACGCAGACACTATGAATGTGCACAATTCATGTTGGCAATCGCGTGACGATGGAATTTAACCCCGGTCTCGAGCACTGTGAGGCAGCAGTGCTGTCACTGATCCTTGTGGTACTTCACCCACAAACCAGCTGGAAATGAATGCTGGCACGTTTTCTCCAACCCCATTGTGTTTTGTGATGTTCTGTGGGACCGGATAAAAAACTTAATGAACAAGCAAAACTGTGGGGTTCCAACGTGAATTCCACTCCACAGGAGGCTTTTCAGAGATTACATAACTTGAAAGATGACTCCCAGCGCATCCACATTCTCTCATTGTCTTCCTCTTTCTTCAACATTTTGGGATGAAGCCTGTCTGGTCTAATTGACTCAAACTTTAGTCCAGTTAACTTTTGAAGTACGACCTCTTTCCTGTTCTTATTTTTTTGTCCCTTGTTTCGTATTTTTGGGACATTTAATCTCCCGATGAAGGGCTTCTGATTGGATGTTGACTGACGGCCTGTGTTTTTCCAGTACCTCATTCTTCGACACTGATTGCAAGCATTTGCGATCCTCACTTTCTCCTTTTCCACAATCCTGACATTTGCATAGTATCTCACTGTGCTGATTCGCTTTGCGTCTTGCCAGGCCAGATAATCAGCTGAAGTCTCGCCCACACACACGTGCTCTGTTTCTCCCGACTTTGAACGAAGTTTGTACCTTTCCTGTTCAGAACACCATACTATTCAGGTTCGGATAAATGATGTGACTCCATCAGACTCTGCTGTGATCTTTGATCCAAATTTGCTGGGTGCAAATCAATCCTTCTAATACCCTGTAAAATTGATTTCAAGAATATAATTGAGAGAGAACCCATTCAAAAATGCTCGGTCAAGTGTCTAAACAACTCTTTATGTGGCTCAGTGTCAAGTGCTGCCTTTTCACATTCCTGTGAATCATTTTGGACATTTTGACAGATGGAAGACGGGGTAGAATTATAATCTTATGTTGTTGATTTGGATATCCATTGCAATTCCTTCATCATTTCCAGATGTTTAACCTGTAACTCCTCACCTGCCAGTAATCTGGGACCACGTGCACTACGTGGACTGCAGCAGTTCAAGAAGATCATTTATCGACGTCTACACGGGCAATTGGAGATTGACAATATCAGCCAGTCTTGCTCATGAAAGGGCTGGAGAGTGGGGTGAACTAATCTGATCAGGGAACCAGCATTGGCACGATGCGCCAAATTATCTTGTGTTGCAATCATTCGGTAATTGCGACTAAAATTAAAGAAAAAAAGACTCACACAGGCTGCCATGGATCTGTTTCTGCATTCACCACTCCGTAAGAAAGCAGCTAATCGTTGGAACATCTGTACTTTTAGACTCAGTGCTGTGTGAAACACCTGCAAGAAAATAATAGCAAAATACTGCAGCAGCTGAAATATTTTTTAATAAAACAGGCTATGCTGCAATAACTTAGCTGGTCGGGTCTGTGCAGGGAAAGAAGGTAGATGAATGTTTTAGCGTGCGCAGACAGGTATCAGGAAATAAAAATGAAGCAGGTTTTCTTCATCCTTATGATCTGAGAAGCAGAAGGAAAATGGAGTAGATTTGTGACAGTCACAGGCTCTGGGGATGGTAATTGGTGGAAAACTCATAAAGACACAGTCGACAAGAGTTATGGTAAAATAACAAAAAGGGGTATCTAAAATTCATCACTGTCAATCCAGGTAAGAAGTTCAGAAGACACAAATATACCTTGGTTTGGGTTTGGTGTGTGTAAATACTCTCCTCTGAACTCACTGTAAATGCAGTTTCGTAAACCCTTCTCTACCAGTCCAGGAGAGAAATTCACAATCATTGTGTCCTGGTCACAGTCTTGTTCCATGTACTGTGCTATACTGTAGAAGTTGGCGGACGTTATCTCAAGTCCAAATGGCACTCCGTCAGCGCCTAGTAACACCGGATCCATTGCTCACGCCACCTGAACATGCTTAAGAGAGGATAAATCAAACATGACTGGCAAGAGAAGACAGGGACAGCACAGAAACAAAAGAAAAACACCATCTGGTGTAGATTAGTGAAACGTAGATCATTTGGAAGGATTCAATAACGAGCAGAAAACAACCGAAATGGCAAGATGAGTTATTAAGATTTAGTACGTAAGCGTGTGAACTTGAAATATAAAGAATGGTGCAAGAGTTTGTTCACATATTTAAAAGGTTACAGAGAGAATAGTAAGGTAAAACAATGACTGCAGATGCTGGAAACCAGATTTTCGAGTAGAGTGGTGCTGGAAAAGCACAGCAGTTCAGGCATCTTCCGAGGAGCAGGAAAATCCAACGTTTCGGGCAAAAGCCCTTCATCAGCAATACAGGCAGAGTGCCTGAATGGTAGAGAGACAACAGAGAGAAGAGTGCAAATTGGTGCACTGGAGATGACGTAATGGGGAACAACGAAATGGTGCAGGTGAACACGTACTTTGTATCAGTTTTCACAATGGAAGACAACAACAAAATTTGCGAATTAATAGGCACGTAGGGAAGAAGTGAATGAAATGCCAACAATAACCAGAAGATGCCAGGGAAGCTGCAAGGTCTGAAGGGATTAAGTCACTGAGACCAGATGGACTGCATTCCTGATTTCTGAAGGAGATTGCTGAGGAGATTGTGGACGCGTTGGTCGTGATCAGTCAGGAGTCATCGGCGTCAGGGTGGGTCCCAGATGACTGGAAATTTTTAATTGCAACACCACTGCTGAAAGAAAGGGGAGAGGCATACACAGACTACTGTCGGCCATGCTAACGACAGTGTTGCACAGCACTTGGAAATGGATGGTAAAATACAGCAAAGTCTGCATGTCTTCATCAAGTGGGCGTCATGTCCGACAGCTATGCTGGATCTCTTTGAGGAAGTACCAAGTAAGTTAGGCAAAGCAGAGCCAGTGGACGTGATCTAATTCAATACTCATAAGTCCTGTGATAAGGTGCCATAGGGCATACTGCTAAATAAGGTAAAAGCATGCTGTTAGTGACAAGGAGGGGATTGGCTGACTGTCTGAGTGAGAACAGAGGGGTCTTTTACAGGATGGCAGCTACTGATTTTTTAAGACTTGCACAGCCATCGATGTTGAGAGCATGACTATTCAAGTTACACGTTAAACATCTGGACAAAGGAACAGAGTGCATTTTCGCTACAGTTGCACTTGACACAAACGTAGTTTGAGAGACAGGTCGTGTCAAGAAATCTGGGAAACTTCATAAGATGCTAGGCAGGCGCAGAGAGGGGGCAAATAAGTGGCAAATGCAATACAAAATGGGATGAGTCAGGTTATGCAGTATGAGAGGAAGAAGGCAGGCTTCGACTAATTTCTGTTCACGGAAAGACTTCAGAAATCCGAAGCGCAATGTGATTTGGGAGCCCGAGATCAGGCAGGTTCAGTTGGAATTCAGGAAGGAAAATTCAATTTTATAATTTATATCAAGGGGCCTCAAATACAAGAGCAGAGATGTGCAGTTGAGCATTTATATAGTCGTGGTCAGACTAGGTCCGATATCTAAGGGTATTTCAGAGTCATACAGCAGTTTAGCAGACCATTCACTCCATATATACCATGCAGAACTCATTGCCAAATTAAAATAGACCCTCCTGCCTGCCGTTGACCCAAAAACTTCCAATACATTCTTAATCAGTTACTTATCGAAATGACTTTTAAATAATTTAACTATAGTTGCATCCATCACTTCCTCTCGCGGTTTATTGCACACAGTGACCAAAGGGTAAAACAAAAGCTGCCACTCATGTCCTTAAGAAATGTTCCTCTCGTACTTTAAACATATGCCCCTGGATGCGATCTCCCTCACCTTTGATGGTAATCTTATTTATGCTCCTCTTGATTTCACAAATCTCTAGAAGACCAAACATCGAAGTCCTCTGCTCCAGTGAAAAAGAAACCACAGCCTATTTTTATAACAGAAGAATTCTATTCATGACATAATTCTGGCAAATACTTTCTGAACGCTCTCCAATATATTAAAATCCTTCTCGTAACGAGGAAACAAGAACTGTCCACAATACTCCAGAAGATATGATGACATTGGATAGGGTCCGAAGAAGGTTTAAAAGAATGATCCTGGGGGGAAGAAATGCTTGTCATAAAATGTTGAAAACTCGGGGGCTGTACTTGATGCAGTTCAGAAGTTTGAGGAGAATCTGATTGAAACTTAAACAATAAAGAGAGGGGCAATTAAAGTGGCTGTGGAGAAGTTTTTGAACTAGCACGAGAGACCAGGAGCCGACTGCACAGTATAGAGAGAAAGGATGACCATTTTGAAGTGAGATGCAGAGGAATGTCTTCAGCAAGAGGCGAGTCATCCTTTGGAACTCTGCCGTAGAGGGCTTAGTGGTCAAGTCATTGCAATTTTTCAAGACAGACATAGATAGGTCCCTGATTGATAAGAGGATCAACAGTTACAGGAGATGGCAGAAAGCCGAAGAATGAGGTTGAGAAACGTATCAACCATGACCAAATATTGGAGAGGTCTCGATGGGTTGAATGGCCGAATGCTGCTCCTTTATCTTGTGGCCTTCTCGCTATTGCGTGTGACTTCAACCTGCCCATAGACTGAGCAAGTCATATCCGTAACAATACTATGGAGGAGACTTACGTGGTGTATGTATGAGATGGTTTTCTGAGTCGGTACATTAAGGACACAAATGGAGGACAGAGCATCCTTGATTACGTACTGTTTAATGGCTATTGGTGAGCTAGCTTAGTTGGCTGGTCGACGATATTTTGATGAAGAATGACAGCAGCAGCATGTGCACAGTTCTCGTACTGGTCTCATGAAGTCCCCACATTTTCACCTTGTGCCTGAGGCACAACTACTCTCAGGTTCAAGCACCAACAGTCAAATCGCGCGATCTCTCTCTCTCTCTCTCTCTCTCTCTCTCTCTCTCTCTCTCTCTCTCTGTCTCCAATGAGTCAGCAGGCCTGGGAATATGTCAACTTTGATTTCAAAGCTTTATTTGTATATATGTCAAGGAATAATTGACAATCTATCTCTATGCTGTCCCTCAGGAAGAGTGAATAAATCAGTGAGAGAACTCTTCATTAAGGTGGAGAGTGATAGAGCTGACTCAGATTATGAGCCGAAATCTAAATAGAAGAAATGATACTGATATGAAGCGTGAGCAAGATACAACGAATTGGGGAACAGAACTTAAAGGGATGACAAGCACTTCAAAAACATTTGCAGGAACTGCAACTGCTTCTCACTCCTGTCTGACACAAAGAAACCGGGAAACGTGGCCATGTCATGGCTAACAAGCGATATTACTCATAGTATTGCACTCAAGGAGCCTTACAAATTGGCTGAAAATAGCAACAACCATCAGACATCAGCAGACGATGAAGTAAGAATTAATACAGAACGAAAATTTCGTTTAGCAGTAAGCATATAATGAATTGTTAAACTCCTGAAGGTATATGAATTGAGAAAACAAAAAACGATTATTGAAAACAAATCCCTTACAATGAGAAACAGAGGATATTATAATGCGGGATAAATATATAGCACGCCAACTAAATATGTATATTGGTTCTGTCATCACAGATGATAAAAGTAATATTCCTAATGTGCTGGGAAGAAAAGGAGAGGGAGAAACTGAAAGAAATCAATATTATCAGGGAGATAGTGTTGTGGAAATTGATGAGATTAAAGACAGTAAATTTCACCAACTGCGAATCAAACAGCAGTGTACATGAAGTCACCCTAAATGCAGTGAATGCGTTCTGTAACTAGAGTGTGGAGTCTACATAGAGTAAATTAATTGTCATATTTCAATATTCTATCGACTCTGAAACAATATCTAGGGTTTGGAGGTCAGTTAATATGACGCCACGATTTATAAAAGGAAGTAGCGAGAAAACATGGAATGACAGAAAAGTTAGCCTAACACTGGAAAACAGTAATTGGATTGGACAGAGCCAGCATGAATTTACGAAACTAAAATAGGAAAGGCGATCTCGTCTTCTTGTACACAAATCGCTGAACTTAAGCATGCAGGAGCAGCAGCAGGTGAGGAAGCCAAACGGGGTGTTTGCCTTTGTACTGAGAGGATTTGAACACAGGAGCAGGGAAGACTTGCTGAAATTGTGCAGGGTCTTATTGACAGCACAACCGAGAGTGCAGTTCAGTGGTCCTTATCTAATTAAGGATGTTCTCCATTCGGAGATGGCACAATAAACGTTTACTAGACTAATTCATGGGATGACAGGACTGACGTAAGAGGATGCGTTTGGATGAAAATCACTCAAGTTTAGAATGATGAAGTAGGATGTCACCGAAACGAGTAAAATTCTAAAAGGTACGTACAAGGTAAATGCAGGAAGGATGTTTTCAATGACCAGGGCGTCCAAAACATAGAGGGTTGGGAGGTGGCGTCATTTCTAAGAATATGGGTAGTCCATTTAAGACTGAGATGACGATTTTATTTATTAATCAAAGACTGGTGACTCAGTGAAATTTGATGCCACGGAACGTAATTGAAGCCAGAATGTGGAATGTTGACAAGATGAAGATATCTAAAGTTTTGAGGCAAGAGGGATCATAAGGTGTAGGCCTAAAGAAGTAGCAGGTTACTGTGCGGAATGATCATATAAGATCATACTGAATTATAGAGAAGGATCAAACATCACAACAAGCCAGGCCAGTTCTAATATTTCATATTTCCATTCTGTTAAAGGTGGGATATGAAAACCAATTGTTTTAACTGACACGGATATCAGTAACCTATTGTCTAGATTTAAAAAATAATTCTGTAAGTACTTATCAAACAGTAATCGGGGAGCAATTTTAGCATACGAACTTTAGCAATTCGAGGAGGTGCAAAGTAACTTTTGAGATTCGTACACTGGCTGTTCTATATCTCAATTTCAATTCAGTTCTCAAATTGCTGAATGTTCTGACAAAAGCGAGATAGTATGTATGAAATAAGTAAACGTCTTTAAAATGTTGCTAATGCTGGGTGGAGGGAGTGGTAGGAAAGTGTGGGGAAGGGGAGCAGTGAGAAAAACAATGGGTCGGGTTTTTGTTGAGGGATTGGCCACGAATGACCCCAAATTCCAAAACTCCCGCCCACCCGCTATCCTGCTCAGGAGCCTTATCTCTCCACTTCCTGCTCCATTCTTTCTGTCTCTGACAAATTTACAGCAAGGTCAGTGATAGAGGTGTTCATGGGGTACACTTTCCCACCAATTCCAGTCACTAATACACTCCCAAGCGCCTCCCAACAACATTACATCCTCATGGACCACCGCAATCATTTCAAACAATATCACTTATTTTCAGCTCTTCACACTAAAGATAGATCAACCCACCGTAACCTGATAAATTAAAAAAAAAATAAAACTGAAACAGGAATAGCGGTCGCTGACGGGGGCCTGTTTCTGAGAAGAAGACTCATGCTCTCTGTGGCTTAATTGGCGATCCCAGATAAAATATGTTTGGTTCCAAAATCATTTCATGACCAAACCTGTAACCTCTAACTGGGCTATAGCATCTGGCGCTTCCCTCCCCTTTAGCCTTAATTAACGATTGTCGATTGGAGACAACAACATTTCGTTCCATTGAGCACTCGCCGCGAGCATGCTCACAGTTCATGTTAACCCTATGCATCCTGCAGGATCCATCCCAAGTGATGACGTGTAATGTTCAACAGCGAAGAAGAGGCGGTCCTACAGGACCAAGCTGGAGGCACTGGTCCTCCAACCAATCAGAGAATCTCATGGGCTCGCTGGGCGGTCTGATAAATCAGAGAATGCTGCTTGTCGAAAATAATCTAACCCGAACTTCCACACACCTATGCTCAATCAAAGTTCGCTTGAAAAATTCTTCCAGTTCAAAACACAATTGTTAATGATGACTCTGTTCCCTTTCCCGCAGACGAAAGTGAGGACTGCAAATGTTAGAGATCAGCGTCAGCATTAGAGTCGTGCTCAGAAAGCACAGCAGGTCACGCAGCATCCGAGGATCATGAAAATCGAAGTTTCAGGCAGGCACCCTTCATCAGTAACCTTTCACGCAGCCAATTTATGATCAATATTGCTACTATCCCTTCTATTCCTTCATCCCCAGGTTTCATGCACAGCGGTCTCACAGAACGTTTGTCTTTTGTTTTGCCAAGCTACATTTATCTGATCGCTTTGGATTAGCATCATCAAGATTTCTTCTTACCTCATCAAAAAAATCGGCAGAAAGTTCACTACAATTTTCTGTGAACAATTCTATTTTAACTTTCCTGAATGAAACACATATTTCTTCACGTGGCACCTCATTTTGTCTGGTATGACCGTTTGCAACATGTTTCATACAGCTTTAAACGGTTATCCTGTCAGTACTGAATTAATTGACAAAACGATTCTCATCCCAAACTGAAAGCGTGCATACATTTTAAAGATGAGGAAAAGTGTCTGAATGAGTTGTGACTTGGACATTAGTTATCGTGAATACAAAGTAAAGATAATCAGGTTGTGATGGTGTTGACCTCTACCACACTTTCAGAAGCTTCCAGACAAGCTGAATACTTCCAGCATTTTCTGTGTTTTTTTTTAATATATATCAGATTGCCAGTATTTGGCTTCTGCACTTGAACTTGGGACAAAAGGGATGAAAAGTGGGTCGGAAGCAGGATCAGTCACCTCCTTCAGTCATGCAAAACCCAGCTCTTCCTCTGGTTTTTGTAGTTTTGTGACAACACTAACTGGCTTAAATATTGGATTTTAATGATCATCTAAGTATTTATATGTTACACTTTCAGCCCAAATATGGAAGAAATAAAACATCAATTTATATCAATTTCACAATTTATGTGTGCATGTCCAGGTCATAATTCTACTTTTAAGGGGAAGGCAGCATTTCATATTGGTAACAGTAAATGCTAACGATTCGCAGGCCATGGCTGTGAGATTACGGAATCCAAATGACTGGACTTCCAGGGACAGTCGCTGTTTCTATCAACATGGGCACTGTCTGATTCGGCATTACAGTCTCCCATCCTTCTGCTCATGATGCCTTCAGTTCTGTCTTGGTTTTGTTCCGACTGGTTTCTAATGCACGGGCTATCCAATCATCTATTATGTTGCTTTTTCTAAAGAGTGAGGATCCTTCTCTCAGAGCACACTGCCTCCGTAGTTCAATGCTTAGATAGGGGAGGAACACAGACAGGGGAATGGCTGAATGCTTCCTCTCTTTGCTGCAACCAAACTCTGGTGTTGAAATTTGAAATGGGACAAAATAAGCCAATTGAGTGCAATCCTACTTTCTGGCTGATCTCTCCAAAGGCCACAGTCACTTCGCCAGAACGTGTCTGTGTGTTTGCCTCTGTAAGTGAAATGGGGTTTAGATCACCGAGGGGGTGTGAACACAGGTTATCCATCTTAAACTTCAGTCGGATACATTGCAAAACGTGCCTGGATGACAGCATTACGACGAGTGCTTGAAACATTTGAGAACACAACGGGAGAGGCCAAGAGCTGAAAACTTGGATGATGGGCCTCTTTCCATTCTGTAACCAGTCGATGACTTGCTCAAACTTACGTACTGATAAATTAAACGCCATATGCTTTGGCATTAAAAATCAGTTCAACAGCTTCCGAGGAAGCACTGGTGGTGTATTGGTTAAGGGTCGGTGTTTTCATCACTGCGGCCAGGGTTGGGTGCCTGGTCAGGGAATCAGGTTATATTGTTGCTGAGAGTGACAACAACGACAGTGGAGCAGCTCTGATGGAAATGCTTCAATATATCAGATCAGTTCATGCCTCGAGAACATCAGAGTTCATGTCCTTGCTCCTTCAAGAAGGGGAAGGTACCTTGACAGTCTCTGCTCATTCGGTCAGTTCATCCTTCATTCCCCTAAAGATTCACAGAGTTGAAACGGGGCTCTTTTTAATTGTTTCCTTAAAACTCCCACGGGTTGCAGGTATTGGATTGGTTTGAAATTAATAATGTGCACAAGAGCAGCGTGCGAGACGCTCCTATCTTCCCCTCCTCTCTTCCCCTCCTCTGACAGCGGTCTGAGGTTGACTCTGTCATTCTCGGTTGCATTCATCGATCGGAGACATTAATCGGTATATTAAAAAGAGCCACAAATAATTCAAACAGAATGAATTTCTTACAAATGTTCTGGCTACAAAGTACTCAGAAACAGCACATTTTTGAGAGATATTTAGGAAAACCGTGTTTAAGAAGATAAACAACTTGCTTTGCAAGATGATTCCAATGAAGACGTCAATTCTTTTGAACAATTCGGTGGAATTTTAGTTCTTTCTATTACCACAGACACATCTTGCGAGAGTGACAAATGCCTCAGTAGGGACCGACTTTCAGAAAATTAGGAATTTAACCATTTGGCTACTTCTTCCTTCACTTTAGACTTGAAAACCAGAGCCTGTTTACGTAAGCAAAGATGTAAACAGGCAGCAGGCTGCCATTCGAGGACAGGCCAAGCCGTTTAGAATTGATACACGTTGAACGTATACTTCCTGAGGCAGCCTGGCTTCCTGTAATCTCCCATCATCCTGACTGTTTACTTTGGATTCCTCTGGTTGTGTTGTCGTTACATAGGAAGAGAAGCATTAAGCCGCTTCCCGTACGTCTCCTCCCCAACTGTTTCCCCGTTGCTCTATGGCTTCTATTCTCTCATGTTGCTCTTCCTGCCAAACTGGAGCATTCTTCGCGTCAGCTGCTTGTTATCCACATGTTCCTCGAAGGAGAAACACAGATGTGGAATTTCAAACTCAAACAGATTAGCCCTGGAGAAAACTACTTCACGCTTTTACATCAGAAATAATTACCACCCTATGATTATCTTATATGTCTCTATTAAGTCACCTCTCAACCTTCTTCCCGCCCACGTAAACAACATCAAGTCCCTCAGCCTTTCCTCGTAAGATCTTCCCTTCATACCAGGCAACATCCGAGGAAATTGGCACGCTTTCCAAAGTTTCCACATCCTTCTTATAATGTGGTGAAGAGAACTGTACACGATACTCCAAGTGCGGCCGCACCAGAATTTTGTACAGCTGTCGCATAACCTCATGGTGCCGAAACTCGATCCCTCTATTAATGAAAGCTAAAACACTGTATGCCTTTTTAACAACCCTCTCAACCTGGGTAGCAAATTTCAAGGATCTCTGTTCCTGAACATCTCCACTTCCAAGAAACTTACCATTAGCACAATACTTTGCACTCCGTTTACTCTGACCAACAAGAATCACCTCACACTTTCCCGCATTAAACTCTATTTGCCACCTCTCAGCCCAGCTGTGTAGCTTATCTCTGTCTCTCTGTAAACTACAACATCCGTCGTCACTATTCGCAACTCCAGCGACCTTAGTGTCGTCTACAAATTTACTAACCCACCCTTCTACGCCCTCATCCAGGTCGTTTATTAAAATGAGGAGCAGCAGTGGACCCAAAACCGACCCTTGCGGTACACCATTGGAACTGGTGCCTAGGATGAATATTTCCCATCAACCACCGCCTTCTGTCTTCTTTCGGCAAGCCAATTACTGATCCAAACTGCTATATCTCCCTTAATCCCATTCCCCCGAATTTTGTACAACAGCCTACTCTGGGGAATCTTATCGAACGCCTTGCTGAAAACCAGATACATTAAGTGAACCGGTTTACTCTCATCTACCTGTTTGGTCATCTTCTCAAAGAACTCAATAAAAGTTGTGAGGCACGACCTACCCTTCACAACACTGTGCTGACTATCCCTAATCAAATTATTCTTTTCCTGATGATTATAACTGTCTCTTATAACCATTTCCAACATATTAAGAACAACTGAAGTAAGGCTCACTGGTCTGTAATTACCAGGGTTGTCTCTACTCCCCTTCTTGAACAGGTGAAACACATTTGATTTCCTCCAGTTTCTGGCACTCTTCTTGTGGACAATGACGATTTAAAGATCAATGTCAAAGGCTCGGCAATCTCCTCTCTGTCTCCCCAGAGGATCCTATGGTAAATCCCGTCCGTTCCAGGGGACTTATCTACATTCACATTCTGCAGGATTTCTAATACCTCTTCCTTGTGAACCTCAATCCCACCTCGTCTAGTAGTCTGTATCTCAATATTCTCCTCGACAAGATGGCCGTTTTCTAGGAGATTAATGTCGAAAGATATTCATTTAGTGCTTCCCCGTGCCCTATTCTCCACACACATCTTCCCATTACTATCATTGATTGGCGCCAATCTTACTCTTGTTATTCTTTTATTCTTTAAATGCCTGTAGAAAGCCTCAGGGTTTATGCTGACCCTATCCACCAACAACGTCTCATGTCTCCTCCTGGTTCTTCTGAGCTCACTCTTTAGGTCTTTCCTGCCTGTCTTGTAACCCTCAAGCGGCCTAACTGAGCCTTACATCTCATTCGAACATAAACGTCTTTATTCATCGTGACCAGAGATTCAACTTCCTTCATAAATTACAGCTCTCGCGCTCTACAGCTTCCTCCATGCCTCACAGGTGCATACTTAAGTTAGACACTCAGGAGCTTTTCCTTGATTAAGCTCCACATTTCTAATGTGCAGTTTCCTTCCCCATATGCCTAAATCTTGCCTAATCGCATCGTAATTGCCTTTTCCCCAGCTGTAGATATTGCTCAGTAGAATGCATCTGTCCGTTTCTATCACTAAAGTAAACATAACAGAATTGTGATCGCTATCACCAAAGTGCTCACCTCTTTCCAAGTCTAACTCCTGGCCGCGCTCATTACACAGTACCAAATCTAATGTGGTTTCACCCCTTATTGGCCTGTCCACATAATGTGTCAGGACGCCCTCCTGCACACATTGGACAAAAACGGATCCAACTATAGTAGTCGTACTATAGTGTTTCATATCAATATTTGGAAAGTTGATGTCCCCCATGACAACTACCTTGTCTGTCTCATTGCTATCGAGAATCATCTTTGCTATCCTTTCCACAATATCTCTGATAGTATTCGGAGGCCGATAGAAAACTCCCAACAGCGTGACCTCTCCTTTCCTGTTTATAACCTCAGCCCATACTACCCCAGTTGATGAGTCCCCAAACATCCTCTCTGCACCTGCAATGCTGTCCCTTGACCAATAATGCCACTTTTACCATCTTTTCTGTTTAGATTGCATTAGATTACTTACAGTGTGGAAACAGGTCCTTATGCCCAACAAGTCCACACCGACCCTCCGAAGAGCAACCCACCCAAACCCATTCCCCTACACCTAACACTCGGGGCAATTTAGCATGGCCAATTCACCTAACCTGCACATCCTTTGGACTGTGGGAGGAAACCGGAGCACCCGGAGGAAACCCACGCAGACACGGGGAGAATGTGCAAACTTCACACAGACAGTCGCCCAATTTGGGAATTGAACCTGGGGCGTCTGGTGCTGTGAGGCAGCAGTGCTAACCACTGTGTTACCGTGCCGCCTACTGTTTTTACTGAAATATGTAAATCCTGGGAGCTGCAACAATCATTCCCGTGCCTGCTCTATCCATGTCTCCGAAATTTCCACAACATTGGCGACCCAGGTACCAACCCATGCTGCAAGTTCATCCACCTTATTTTGGATGCCCCTGGCGTTGAAGTAGACACACTTCAAACCAACACCTTGCTTGCTGGTGCCATCTTGCATCACTGATACTTGATTTCGGATCTCCATACTCTCAACCTTTTGTATACTCGAATTACAATGTTGGTTCCCATCACCTTGCTTGATTAACTTAAACCCACCCCCAGTAGCCTTAGCGAAAATCCCCTCCCTAGGATATTGGTACCCTTCTGGTTCAGACGAAGACCATCCTGCTTGTGCAGGTCCCAGCAACCCAGAAAGAGCCCCAATTATCCAAGAATCCAAAACCCACCAGCCTGCACCATCCCTGTAGCCACATGTTGAACTCCAATCTCTTCCTATTCCTCACCTCAATAGCACGAGGCACGGGCAACAAAACAGAGACAACAACTTTGTTCGTCCTAGCTCTGAGCTTCCATCCTAGCTCCCTGAATTTCTGCCTTAAATCCTCATCTCTCTTCCTACCTATATCGATGGTGCTTGCTGGACCATGACCTGTGGCTGCTCCCGTTCCCACTTAAGAATCCCAAAAACACGATTAGAGATATTATGAACCCTGGCACCTGGGAGGCAACACACCAACCGTCAGTCTCTTCCATCCCCACAGAATTTCTATCTGTCACCTAACTATGGAGTCCCCAATGACCACTACTCTGCTCCTCTCCCCCCTTCCCTTCTAACCAGCAAGGATAAACACTGTGCCGTAGCCCGGTACCCCACTGATTTCCCCTCGTAAGTCGTCCCCCACAATAGTATTCAAAACGGTATACTTATTGTTGAGGGGAATGGCCACAGGGGAGATCTGCAGTGCCTGCCAGTTGCACTTCCGTCCCTTGACTGTAATCAGTTTGCATTTTACTGTATCTGAGGAGTGACTACCTCCCTGTAACTCCCCTCAATAACCCTCTCTGCCTCCCGAATGATCCAAAGTTCATACAGCTCTAGCTCCAGTTCCCTAACGCGGTTTTCGTGGAGCTGGAGCTGGGTGCACTTCCCTGTAGCCACATGTTGAACTCCAATCTCTTCCTATTCCTCACAATGGATGTAGTCTGCAGGGACACTAGTCATGACCCTCACCTCCCACATTCGGCAGGAGGAACATTCAAATGACCTCGCCTCCATTCCCACGATTCTAAGTTCCCAAATTGACTCTTGAAAAAACAAAGAATAAAAAAACCTCAATATCTTACCTATCTTACATTACCCACACCTCAACCCACCTATCACACTCTCAGATAACTTATCTCCTCCTATTTGTCTCTGTACCGCCTTCACTCAAGAGCCTCATTCCAAATGAAGAGCTCTTGCCTGAAACGTCGATTCTCCTGCTTCGCGGATGCTGCCTGCCCTGCTGTGCCTTTCCAAGTCCACAATCTCTACTCAGTGGCGAGGCAGTGGATTTGTGTTGGGGACTGAAGATAGAGGCCTCACTTTTGCACAATTCAATTGTAGGTAATGTCTGCTCCAACAGGACATGATATCAGAGACGTCCGGACAGTGTTTGACCTCGAGCGAACAGAGATTTGATGGTGATCACATCCACCTGTTGACCTGCTCCTTCGCAGAGGTGGAGGCTGTGTGTCTAAAAGATTCTTGCAAATTTCCTGTCAAATTGTTGGTGCCTAAATCCCTTAACTTCAATCCAAGCATCAGGCACAATCCACTGTCTGTGAGAGACACTTTCTCATTCTCTAGATTTTTAAAAAAACATGGTATCAATATCGCATATTAGAAGGGGTATTTTTAATAAACAATCAGTCCACCATGATAAGATGAAGTCGCGCAATTTATCCAAAACAGAACTTGATCAGAGTTTGAACATGGAAGGAAAAGGCTCTGGGTTACGGTGGGAGAGAATCGTTCACTTGTGTGTGTGGACAAGGCTTCTGCTTCCACCAGAGCTCACAAACTACAATTGTAGTCATATTTAAGTGAGACTTTAGACAAGTGATGATTCATTTCTCCATCTGAGCTGAAACCCCATGAATGCAATGTCATCAAGAATAAGCTCAATGTGTGGGAAGAAATACACTCCTTCTCTGACCTACTGCGACACCTGCTCGATCACAATGACAGAAGTCATTTCAATGTTTGGATTGCGGAAAATGCGATAACACGTCCCGTGATTGGATTATCCAATACCATGCTCGTATCCATGAAAAACCTTTCATCTGTTCAGAGTTCCGAAAATATTATCATACCTCTGTGTCGTTGATGCATGGGAAATGTGCTCACATGAATGAAAGTCCTTCAGAACCTCTGGGGGCCTGGCGTCCGATCCACGTGCTCACCCAGAGGACAGACGTCTTCAATTCCACAACTGTGGGATTTGCTGCAAATGTCCGATCGACGTGAAGTCCCATCAACATTACTAACTGGTCTTTTCAACGCCCAGGCCGTGACTACATAGAACATAGAACAATACAGCACAGAACAGGCCCTTCGGCCCACGATGTTGTGCCGAACTTCTAACCTAGATTAAGTACCCATCCATGTACCTATCCGAATGCCGCTTAAAGGTCGCCAATGATTCTGACTCTACCACTCCCACGGGCAGTGCATTCCATGCCCCCACCACTCTTTGGGTAAAGAACCCACCCCTGACCTCTCCCTTATACCTTCCACCCCTCACCTTAAATTAATGTCCCCTTGTAACACTCTGTTGTACCCGGGGAAAAAGTTTCTGACTGTCTACTCTATCTATTCCTCTGATCCATCTTATAAACCTCAATCAAGTCACCCCTCATCCTTCGCCGTTCCAATGAGAAAAGGCCGAGAACTCTCAACCTATCCTCGTACGACTTCCTCTCCATTCCAGGAAAATCCTGGTAAATCTCCTCTGCACCCTCTCCAAAGCTTCCACATCTTTCCAAAAGTGAGGCGACCAGAACTGCACACAGTACTCCAACTGTGGCCTAACCAAAGTCCTGTACAGCTGCAACATCACTTCACGACTCTTGAATTCAATCCCTCTGCTAATGTACGATAATACTCCATAGGCCTTCTTACAAACTCAATCCACCTGAGTGGCAACCTTCAAGGATCTATGTACATAGACCCCAAGATCCCTCTGTTCCTCCACCTGACTAAGAACCCTACCATTAACCCTGTATTCCGCATTCTTATTTGTTCTTCCAAAATGGACAACCTCACACTTGGCAGGGTTGAACTCCATCTGCCACTCCTCAGCCCAGCTCTGCATCATATCTAAGTCCCTCTGCAGCCGACAACAGCCCTCCTCACTGTCCACAACTCCACCTATCTTCGTATCATCTGCAAATTTACTGACCCACCCTTCGACTCCCTCATCTAAGTCATTAATAAAAATTACAAAAAGCAGAGGACCCAGAACTGATCCCTGCGGAACTCCACTTGTAACTGGACTCCAGGCTGAATATTTACCATCTACCACCACTCTCTGCCTTCGACCGGTTAGCCAGTTATCTATCCAATTGGCCAAATTTCCCTCTATCCCATGCCTCCTGATTTTCTGCATAAGCCTACCGTGGGGAACCTTATCAAATGCCTTACTAAAATCCATGTACACTACATCCACTGCTCTAGCCTCATCCACGTGCTTGGTCACCTCCTCGAAGAATTCAATAAGACTTGTAAGGCAAGACCTACCCTTCACAAATCCGTGCTGGCTGTCCGTAATCAAGCAGTGTCTTTCCAGATACTCGTAAATCCTATCCCTCAGTACCCTTTCCGTTACTTTGCCTGTCGCAGAAGTAAGACTAACAGGCCTGTAATTCCCAGGGTTATCCCTATTCTCTTTTTTGAACAGGGGCACAACATTCGCTACTCTCCAGTCCCCTGGTACCACCCCCGTTGCCATTGAAGACGAGAAGATCATTGCCAACGGTACTGCAATTTCCTCTCTTGCTTCCCACATAATCCTAGGATATATCCCGTCAGGCCCAGGGGACTTGTCTATCCTCAGGTTGTTCAAAATGTCCAACACATCTTCCTTCCTAACAGGTATCTTTTCTAGCCTACCAGTCCATTTCACACTCTCCTCTTGTACAATACGGTCCCTCTCGTTCGTAAATACTGAAGAGAAGTACTTGTTCAAGACCTCTCCTATCTCTTCCGACTCAATACACAGTCTCCCACTACTGTCCTTGATCGGACCTACCCTCGTTCTCGTCATTCTCAGGTTTCTCACATACGCATAAAATGCCTTGGGGTTATCCTTGATCCTATCCGCCAAGGATTTTTCATGCCCTCTCTTAGCTCTCCTACTCCCTTTCTTCAGGTCCCTTCTGGCTATCCTGTATCCCTCCACTGCTCTGTCCGAATTCTGTTTCCTCAACCTTATTTAAGCCTCCTTCTTCCTCTTTATCAGACATTCAACCTCTCTTGTCAACCAAGGCTCCCTCACACGACCATTTCTTTCCTGCCTGATAGGTACATACATTTCATGGACACGTCGTATCTGCTCTTTGAAAAAGTTCCACATTTCCACCACATCCTTCCCTGACAGCCTATGCTCCCAACGTATGCTCCTCAAATCCTGCCTTACAGCATCGTAATTTCCCTTCCCCCAATTATAAAATCTACCTTGTTGTGCGCACCTATCTCTCTCCATAACCAAAGTGAAAGTCACAGAATTGTCGTCGCCATCACCAAAATGTTCACCCACTAAAAAGCCCACCACTTGTCCCGGTTCATTACCGAGTACCAAATCCAAAATGGCCTCCCCTCTGGTTGGACAATCTACACACTGCGTTAAAAAAGCTTCCTGGACACACTGCACAAACACCACCCCATCCAATCTACTTGATCTAAAGAGCTTCCAATCTATATTTGGGAAGTTGAAGTCGCCCATGAATACGACCCTGTGGCTTCTGCACCTTTCCAAAATCTGCTTCCCAATCTGTTTCTCCACATCTCTGCTGCTATTGGGGGGACTATAGTAAACACCCAACAAGGTGACCGCACCTTTCCTATTTCTGACTTCAGCCCATACTACCTCCAAAGGCAGATCCCCCTCAAACTTCCTTTCTGCATCCGTTATACTATTTCTAATTAGCAATGCCACCCCCCCTTCTTTTTTCCCACCCTCCCTAATCTTACTGAAACACCTGTAACCAGGAACCTCCAACAGCCATTCCTGTCTCTCATTTATCCACGTTTCCGTGATGGCCACAACATCGTAGTCCCAGGTACCGATCCATGCCTTAAGTTCACCCACCTTATTTCTGATACTCCTTGCGTTGAAGTATACGCACTTGAGCCCGTCTCTGTGTCCGCAAGTAGTCCCTGTCAGTGCTACCTTCTCCACAGCCTCCCTACAGTCTTTTGCATCCTGACACACAGCTAGCTTACTTGCTGGACTACAAGTCCGGATCCCATCCCCCTGCCAAATTAGTTTAAACCCCGCCGAAGAGTGCTAGCAAACCTACCACCCAGCATATTGGTGCCCTTCTGGTTCAGGTGCAACCCGTCCTGTTTGTACAGGTCCCACCTTCCCCAGAATGCAGTCCAATTATCCAAATATCTGAAGCCCTCCCTCCTACACCAGCCTTGCAGCCACGTGTTCAACTGCACTCTCTCCCTATTCTTTGCCTCACTGTCACGTGGCACCGGCAACAACCCAGAGATGACGACTCTGTCTGTCCTGGCTTTTAGCTTCCAGCCTAACTCCTTGACCTCTTGAATGACCTCTCCACCCCTCTTCGTAACTATAACGTTGGTGCCAATGTGTACCACGACTTCTGGCTGCACACCCTCCCCCTTAAGGATTCTGAATACACGGTCTGAGACGTCTCGGACCCTAGCACCCGGCAGGCAACAAACCATCCGTGAGTCTCGCCCATGTCCACAGAACCGCCTGTCCGTCCCTCTAACTAGAGAGTCCCCTATAACGAGCGCTCTCCTCCTCTCCCCTTTTGCCTTCTGAGTCTCAGAGCCACAGAACATTTCACTGCAGTTCCCAAAGCTGTATACTTATTTTTTAGGGGAACGACTACAGGGGAACACTGCACTGCCTGCTTCTTCCCCTTCCCACCTCTAACTGTTACCCAGCTACCTCTGTTCTCCGGCGTAACGATGTCCCTGTAGCTGCCATCAATCACCCTCTCAGCCTCTCGAATAATCCTCAATTCATCCAACTCCAGTTCCAGTTCCCTAACTCGTTCGGTGAGGATCAGGATCTGACTTCATTTCCTGCAGACGAAGTCGGCAGGAGTATCGGCGGTCACTCCTACCTCAAACATCCTGCAGGAGGAACATTCCACCGCCTGCGCTGCCATAACTGTACACTTTCTCCAAAAAAAACAAGAACACTGAGTCACTTACCTGTGGACTTTAAAGTTAGGTTAGAGGAGGAGGGTGGGAGGGGAGGCCCTACAGGAGTAGGACCTGGGGTCTAGAACACACGCACTCAAATACTAATCACTTACCTTCCCGCCCAGCTCCTGGGGACTTACATGGCATCAACGTATTCACAAAGAAGAGACCCTTCAAATGCTGAGGTTGTGGTAATCACTATACAAGTTCCTTCGGATCATTTAATCATGAACGTCTTCACATTGTGGAGAGACTATCAAATATCCGGTGTGTGGGATGTGCTCTCCATTCCCTGCAGGAGTGATGTTCCATCGACATTTTCACAAGTTGAGAGACACTTCAATTGTTTTCACGGTGGGACTCGGTTCGGGCGATCATCTCAACTCTCAGTACACCAGCGAGTTTGCAGTGGGCAGAACGTATATTCATGCTTCATTTGAGAAAAACAGTTAGCTCACTCATCGACCCTGCTGAGACCACAGAGACATCCACTGGGGGAAGGAATTCACTCACTCCTCGAGCCTGCTGAGAGAGCTCAGAGCGCAGAGTTCAACTGCGATTGGACATTGTTGTTCGTGACATGCAGGACTGAAAAACAAGTTTTAATATTTTAGATAAATGTGAAACAAAACCATTTTGTATTCAATACCGTACGAGAGGTCAATATAAGGATGCGATTCCGTAGTACTTGAAGCATCAACACAGGTTCTTAAGGACAAATGTAATAGAATCCTATGAGAAGCTAATGAGCAAGTGAGCAACAGTATATTCTGTGAATGTGATCAGCTTGAATTCGCAGCTGGCGTTTGTCAAGGTGCAGTATCAGAATCTGCGAAATAAGGGTCAATGGTGTCAGGGGCAAAGTACTGGCATGGCTTGAGTTTTGGCTGACCGGGTGAAAACAGTTGGGTGAAAGGGTTCTTTTCCAGGATGGCAGCGCGTGACGTGTGGGTTCAGCAATGGTCAGTTTTCGCACCACAACTATTCCCGTTATGTGTGACTGATCGGGTCAAAGGACCTGAGAGTTTTGATGATATTTTGCAGAATATACAACAACAGGTGAAAGGACAGATGGTTTTGAGGAAGTGGGCAGGCTGCAGAATGACATGGACCTGCTGATTGCTTGGATAAAAAATTGTTGCAGTTAGAACACTGTGTGGAAAAGAGTCATAACATAATGGTATGATTAGAGGCATCGGACATTTTGTGACGGGGAAAGACTTCAGAGATCCCTCGGTTAAAGACACTTGAGAGATCTAGTTCAGGTTTCTCTTATGTTTAACATGCAGGTCCTATTGGCCGTTCGGAGGGTAAATGCAATGTCGGCATTCATTCAGGCGAGTTAAGAACCAACTGCAGAGGTTTTCAACTGACGCGATAAGAGGCTCTCGTCAGAAGCATTTGGATTATCTGGAATAGCTTTTGCCCTCATGTCTCAGGGGAGATTTATTATGAGTGGTGGATAGGAGGTTTTCAATGGCTGACACAGTGGTAGCACTGCTGTCTTCCAGCCTGAGCAACGCTGGTTCAATTTCTTGATCGGGCGACTCTCTGCAGTTTGCACGTTCTTTCCATGTCTACGTGAGTTTCCCCCACTGAAGGAAAATACGTTGTTGATGTAATTTGCCATGGGAAATGCAGAGTTACACGAATCAGATAGAGGTGTGAGCTTATGTGCAATGATCTTCGTATGTTTCATGGGTTCATCTTGAGCTGATTTGCCTTTTCGCACATTGTCAGGATTCTATTAGAACAACGTTGATCGCAGGGATGAAGGACTTGTCGTCTAAGAAATTATTTTTTTTTAAAATCACAGTTTCCATGTAAACATGCAATCTCAAGTCAATCTCTTGAACAATATGAGGAGTAGAGGGGCATTCTTCAAAGGAAATCATGAAGGCAAAGCGAGCATATTAGATAGCTTTACCACATAAATCTAAGGATAAAGTAAAGATATTTTATAAGTACGTTCAGAGCTAGAGAACAAATCGGAACTCAGAATGATGCAAGAGCTAACATTTGTCTTGCACCTCAGCAGAAGGGAGAGATACTAAATGTTCATTTCATATTAGTGAACGAAATGGAGGCTACAAACATTGATGTTTTGAAAGTAGTTCAGATTGAAAAAAGGAAGTTCCGGAAGACTTGGAAAATATAAAGTTGGATATTTCTCTGCGATCTGATCTCGGGCAGCAAGGGCTTTATGAGAAAAAGGGAAATAAACAGTTGAGCACTTGGTAGAAATATTTTGCAACATCTATTACTGCGAGTGATGTGCCCAATAAATAGTGTGTAGTTTTGTTGAGGAAGGGATGAATGGAGAAAACGAAAATGATATACCTGTGAGGCTTGCTAAGGTCGTGGGTAAGTTGTTGGAAGCAATTCTGGGCAATCAGATTTATAAGTATTTTGAGAGACGAGTACGGAATAGGGCTAATCAGTTTGGTTTTGTGCGAGGAAATGTCTCACTAACATGGTTGGGTTATTTGAGGACGTAACAAAGAATAGTGATGAGGACTAAGTGTTAGGCATTGTTCAGTTGGAATTTAATAAATCCTTTTAAAAGGTTCCACAAGGTTTATTAAATTTTAACATGGATTTAACTTAATATTTATAATTCGAGATAAAATTAGTTTAATGGTAGAAGGCATGAACGGTGGTGGAAGGTAGTGTTCTGACTGGAGGACCGTTACCAGCTGTGTTCCACAGGGTTCAATACTGAGCCCAATTTCGTTTTTCATTCATACAAATGATTTAGATATAAATGTACAAAACATGGTCAGTGAGTATGCAGCTGAGATCAAGATTGGTAGTAGAGTGGACAGAACAAAAGGTTGTGTCAGATTGTAACAGTAGATTATTAGTAAAAACTACTGAAGTAATTTATTTGATTTCCTCTTGCTAATTAAATGCTGGACCCGGCAACTCGAACGAAATCAGAAGCACTGTGGTCAAAGCAAACGTTCACACTTGAGGAAATACCCAGGAATCAGGGTGATTTTACTGAGCAATTGCCTGTTTGTGATGACATCACCCATATGAATACACAGCATTTGGGATTGCGCAAACAGGTGATCTCGACAAAGAATGTGAATGTCTGTGGAGAAATCGAAAAGGAGATTTATCAGAACAGTCAAAGAAATGCGGAATACTATATCTAAGTTCAGAGAAGTTGAATTTGTTCCACAGAGATCAAAAACGACTCAGGTGTGATTTGTTCAAAATACCAATGTTTTAATATGTTTAGGACGTTAGAGGAAGAACAGCTGTTCCAGTTTAATGGGAAAAAAATTATGATATTGTGCAAGAATTACTGCGAGTCAGAAGGTAAACTTCCATGTTGCTTTTGTCTTAGCGAATACAGTGGTATGATTTAATCTTGATATATAATTTGGTTTCCGTGTTCTAATCTGTAAATCCTCCCATGACATGGTGTAAAATAATTTTACAAAGATCATCTTAGTCCGGGACTGAAGTTCAGAAAAGAAGAAATATATCTGTTTTGTTGGAGCTTGCTGTGTTTACATTCTCCCTGTCTCACTCTGTTTAGAAGGACTTATACACTCCATTCCTGTCAGTGCAGGTGAGACATTCACAAAACCAGCAAATATTATCACCCACGATGCTTGACTTCAATTGTCACCACTTTGTTACGCGATACGTTTCATTGTGGAAGAAAACACATTTATCCCCATGAAGCTTCCTTTCATCCTTTGTCTGCCCACCCACTCAATTTGATCACTGCTGTTCGGATAAATTTCACCTCTACTCTCCCATTGTTCTTCCGTAATTCGACGGGACCTCGAACCGAATCCTAACTTCATGCTAATTTCTGGTTGCTTATTTTATATCAATGACCAGACCAGAACAAGCTTGCAGGAAATTGAATAATACACAAAAAAATTTAAAAATATCCTTCCAGAAAATTAGTCGACTGCAGTGTCAGAATATGAGAAATGTCAGAGTGCAATGATATTTCGTCCATTTCATGATACACAGATACTCCCACACGAGCTGAGTCTTTGCAAAATGTTTATTTTCAATTTGACAATTCCCTGGGGAAGATCCTCCCTCAATCCACAAAAATGTATGCTGCTGAAAACTATTTCAGTTCAGATTGAAATGGCTCAGGGTACTTTCCATCAACCCAATGTTTCCTGCACCATGTCAATTGAACTGTATCCAGATGAGGTTAGAACTCCCAGCCTCTTCTCCCAATGCTCCCTATTCCATGTCAACAGAAGTTGCTCCAGCCGAGTTTGGAGCTCCCAGCCTGGGCGTTCCACGCGCCTCTCTGCCTTCATAGAAGGAATGGATGCTCACGGACTTTGTCACTTGCAGATGGAGAAGAGATCCATGCGTTCATTCCACTCCCAATTTCCGATCGGATCTTCGCCACAGCGCCACTGAATTTCTCTGATTCTAGACATGGGAACCGGTGAGTTGTGAGTGTTCAACATTTGTTACTACGTTGTCCCGCTGCACTGATATAGTAAGGATGTGAAACTTCGTTGTTTTTGAGACTCACATTTCAACAATTTGTGTACTATCGCCTGTACATTTCATCTTTGCTAGAAATCTATTGAACTCAGTCTTCAACATTCTCAATGATGGAATCTCCACAGCCAATGAGGGCAACGAAGATGACGATTCATTCCAATCTCAGTTCATTGTCCTCTGTGCATGGAGTGCTGTTCCTCGCCAATCTCAGCCATTGCATTTATTGCTTTTACTGTTGGGTTTTTCATGTGATCGTAAAGTGGTTCGTCCTCTGCATTGTGGCCGAAGCAACCTCCATTCAGATCCGAGTATCGGTAATGCGCATTTGTTCCATGTTACTTCACATAAACCTTGCAAAACAAATGCAGAAAGGAAACGATCAGTTTTAATGTGAAAATACTCTCTAAGGTGATGATTTATTTGCTTCAAACTTTATCTACATCGAATAACGGAGAATTTTCTCCATTTCACAATCACTATTCTTCCTTTCCATCCCTCCTCCCATGTCTCTGGGGCATTGCACAAATTAACATTCACTTTCACATTGGCACCGGTAGGTTAGTGTTGGAGTTGTCACTCTTGTTCGGCGAACATGCCCATATACCACCATGAGGACCTTTAAGCCACGTTATGCAATCAGATAATGTGGTTGGTTATCAATCATCATGTACAGTGTTTGATTTGCATGGACCAGAGTTCATTGGAGCACTGGGTTCATGAAATGACACAGAACAATTTCGAAGGAAAGAGACTTTATTGGAAAAGAACAATGTTTATGAATTCCCCACATTTATTTCAAGTCTTTATTCGTCTCTCACTAGAGTATTATGTACAATGCTGCAATTCACATAAAAGATACGATATCACAGCTGGGGAAACGGTGCAGAAGTGTTTCGCCAATATATTGTCTGGATTGAAGAACTTCAGCTATGATAGAGTTCATTTAGACTGGCCTTGTATTTCTGAGAGCTGTAGAGGTTGAGAGGAGACAGTATTGAGATGTACGAAATAATCAGTGGAATGGGTTGGGTACACTCAACGAAAACATTCCCTATGATGGAGGGATCAATCAAACAGAAGCCATAGAGTTAAGATAAGAGTCATAAATGTCCGAGTAGCTGTACATAGAAAACCTTATCAGCTGGGGAGTGGATGGAATCTGGACATCACTGTTTGTATGTGTCAGAGCGGCAGAAAGTGTCACAATTTTTAGAGATATGTAACTGTGAATTTGTAATGCTTAAGACATACAACGTTAAATGATGGAAAATAGGATGAGGATAATCAAGCAGGTGTTATTGACAAGAGCATCACAAGTAGCTTGCAGGCTCAGTTAGCTCTGACATACACCGTGTGGTTGGTAACCTCAGTTGTCACGTGGGAGACCAGGGTTTATTTTCCCGCTGGGGTTGCTCTGACTGTTTCAGGGTTTCAAGGTTTGTTTAAAAATCTGCAGTTCTAATGAAGGGTGCAGATTTTGTGGGGATGTTTGGTGGTTTTGGGAAGTTGGTTTGCAGCCGTTTCCTTCCCTTTCTCAGTGATATCCTCAAGGCAGATGAAACTCGTGTGAAGCGCTGCAATCCTGAAGTGTTTCGAATTGGTTTGATTTCCTTCCCACAGCTTTCAGTTGCTGGTTCTTGTCGTCCTTTGCATGTCCCAGTATGTTGGGTCCAGATCAACTGTTTTTTGATGGAGTCATTGGTTGAGTCTAGTCATTCTAGATATTCTCTGGCTTCACTCTGTTTAGCTGGCCCCAATGTATTTGTGTTGTCACAGTCGAATTTGTTGTCCTCGTCATCGCTGTGTATTGCTACTCGGGACAGCTGATTGTGTTGTTTAGTGGATCTTCCAGAAATATTTTGCAACAATCGATATTCCCGCATATTCATTGTAAAACCAACGCCGGGAGGACATACCATTACCCAACCAACCAAGCTTTCTAAATTATACGTCAAAGTATGTCTCGGCACATGCAGTCAGACTCCTCTGACCACTCAGAGTTATGAGACAGCATAAACCGAAAGACATATTTGACAACAACTCACCAAAAAATGGACCAATTACCCATCATAGGCAAGACAAATTTGGAAAAAAAATATTGCATATCGGGACTGCAGGAAACATTATACAGGATGGACAACTCACGATACACATTCTTGAAGATCAATTTGACATGAAACACCACTGCCAGGTGTCCGCAGTAGGTTGACTCATGACACTGAGTGTCGCTGATTCCGTGCCTGGAATCTCGGATTGTGTGATAGTCTGCAGCAATGGAGAATGTGTTGCTGGAAAAGTACAGCAGGTTATGCAGCATCCAAGAAGCAGGAGAATGGATGTTTCTGACATAAATACTTTATCAGACATTCGGCCAAAACGTCGATTCTGCTACTCCTCAGATGCTGCCTGATCTGCTAAGTTTTCCAGTACCGCACTCTTGACTCTGATCTCCAGTATCTACAGTCCACACTTTATCCTCTGTCTGCAGCATTAGTTAGTTCCTTGTGTGAGGGAACTGTTGATATTACCAATGTAAAATTCAATTGCTGATTGAGAAACACAACCAGGTCCGCAGCCCAAAAGGGTGTTTCTGTTGTTTTGAGTTTCCTGGCTGTACAATGTGTGCTTCTGTGATCCTACAGTTGGCAGTGCTCTGGGCAGTGGCTGCAGTTATCTGCGTTCAGAACCGAGATGCTATTGATGCGGTTTGATTTGTTCTTGATTTGGTCAACAGTAACGCAGTGACGGATCAACTGATATTGCAAGAAGGAAGACAGGCTTGGAAAGTATCGAGGTACTGATGACATTTGATTAGAGATTACCGAAATCAAGGAGAACAGAATTTTGAATTCTTTCGAGTCGTGATGAAGAGCAACCAGGGAAATAATCACCAGCGGGTACAGTTTACAAGGGCACTCACAGGAACCAAAATGCGAAATTAAACGTACAAAATGACGTAGACAGATGAACGATGACAGTAATCATGGATAACCTGACTTCCACTCCCCAGGTCCCCTAACTCCCACTCCAAGCCCCATTGTAAACAAATGTTAGCGAGCCATATACATCAATGTCGTCCATTGGAACGATCTAAGTCTTTTCTAAATTTCCGATTAGGCTATTAGTTTCAGTTATTTTTCTTTCCTGGGAAACAATCTTTTTCATTGTCAGCATTCGGAAAGGAAGCCATCCTTTTTGTCAGGGAAAGAATATGATACTAAACTTTGTGCCGTGTATAATATTCTTCTGTGTCACATGTTTCTTCTACTTTATCTCGATTTTAATAGTAATCTGTCTTTTGACTCTTCCGACCAAAGTGCATGACCTAAAAATACACACATGAAACTGCACCTGAATAGTTTGTCCCCACTCACCCAACCTATCTATATGCCTATGCATATTGCCATGATCTTATCATAACATGCGCTCCCACTCGTGTGCATTGTCAGCAAATGTGGACACATTTTACATTGCCACTTGCTGCATGCTATTAACAGAGAGATAATTGAAGCCTTGAACATACCCAGTCTTGACAGGCCTTGGCTGCAAATACTTCCACATACTTGCTACATACTGAATGTGAGAACATCCTCCTCATTTGTTTCTTAAGAGGGTAACGCCTTTCTCTGAGATTGGGATGACTGGTCCTGCAAAATTCTGGATATAAAGAAGAGCAGGACAATTCTTTTAAAGTAAAACATAATCTCACTGGCACTTCCAGTGCCAGTTCTGAGTTTTCTTTTTTGACCTCTGTTTGAACAATCTGCCCTGATTAGCACATTATTATTGACAATGACACATCTGCTTCATAGGTGCTTCAGTGCCTGTGATTCAAGTAGAGCTGAAAGGCGCGATAGAAGTGCATCTTTATTCCTCGAACATTGCCGTGTTATTAATCTCTCTGCTCATGAAAAGGGATCCTTTATATTCATTCTATCTTTCATCAATACCGAGCATGTTTCCCTCACAGTTGAGGGTACAGTTTACAAGGGCACTCACAGGAACCAAAATGCGAAATTAAACGTACAAAATGACGTAGACAGATGAACGATGACAGTAATCATGGATAACCTGACTTCCACTCCCTAGGTCCCCTAACTCCCACTCCAAGCCCCATTGTAAACAAATGTTAGCGAGCCATATACATCAATGTCGTCCATTGGAACGATCTAAGTCTTTTCTAAATTTCCGATTAGGCTATTAGTTTCAGTTATTTTTCTTTCCTGGGAAACAATCTTTTTCATTGTCAGCATTCGGAAAGGAAGCCATCCTTTTTGTCAGGGAAAGAATATGATACTAAACTTTGTGCCGTGTATAATATTCTTCTGCGTCACATGTTTCTTCTACTTTATCTCGATTTTAATAGTAATCTGTCTTTTGACTCTTCCGACCAAAGTGCATGACCTAAAAATACACACATGAAACTGCACCTGAATAGTTTGTCCCCACTCACCCAACCTATCTATATGCCTATGCATATTGCCATGATCTTATCATAACATGCGCTCCCACTCGTGTGCATTGTCAGCAAATGTGGACACATTTTACATTGCCACTTGCTGCATGCTATTAACAGAGAGATAATTGAAGCCTTGAACATACCCAGTCTTGACAGGCCTTGGCTGCAAATACTTCCACATACTTGCTACATACTGAATGTGAGAACATCCTCCTCATTTGTTTCTTAAGAGGGTAACGCCTTTCTCTGAGATTGGGATGACTGGTCCTGCAAAATTCTGGATATAAAGAAGAGCAGGACAATTCTTTTAAAGTAAAACATAATCTCACTGGCACTTCCAGTGCCAGTTCTGAGTTTTCTTTTTTGACCTCTGTTTGAACAATCTGCCCTGATTAGCACATTATTATTGACAATGACACATCTGCTTCATAGGTGCTTCAGTGCCTGTGATTCAAGTAGAGCTGAAAGGCGCGATAGAAGTGCATCTTTATTCCTCGAACATTGCCGTGTTATTAATCTCTCTGCTCATGAAAAGGGATCCTTTATATTCATTCTATCTTTCATCAATACCGAGCATGTTTCCCTCACAGTTGATTTTAAATGTTTTCTTGTTGGAAGAGTTATCGCTGCAACTCCAGAAAACCCGCCGAAACAACTCGATATGTTCTCAGGTCTTTTCTTGAGATGCAGAAAACTTGTGTTCTGAACAAGAAACGGACCTGACTCAAAACGGACCTGTTCCTCTATCCACAGATGACAAAAAATACGCATAGGATATATGTAGGTTTCACTGAGTTTATTTGAAACAAGTCGTCTTTTTCCATTAAACGTCTTCACTCCTCGTTCTCTGGTCAATTACCCTGGTCAGACGCAGCAGTTCCTCCTGACCATTAATCCACCCATCCACAGCTCTTTCTCCCACATCATTATAAACGTCCCCAAGAAATTTCACATTAATCTTCTTTGCTCCAAACAATATATTCCCAGGGTCGTGAATCTCTGTACATGGCGCAAAACAGAGGATTGTGAAAAGGTTCTGGGAAAATGTTACCAATTGTCAAGTGGGAAAACTGTCAACAAGCAAAACAGAAATCCCAGACTCGAGCTTTCGGAATCTTTAGATATTCCTTGGGCCGCGGATTCAGTGGAAAATGAAGGGTGAAATGGCCGACTGGGCAGAGACAGTTTAGAAATCTTTCCGTTCTTTCAGAGGCCGGTACTTTGACTCTGATATTCTCCGGACATGGAATGATCTATGATAGTAAAGGATTCTCGTTCCTGCACGTTGGGATGTCAAATCTCATCTCAGCTCCAGGGCAATTCAAAAACGCGGGAAGAGATAAAACACTGAAAGGGTGGAAGTGAGGCAATCCCTTTTGGAGGATAACTGGTTCCGGTGTCATGGGTGCGTCTATAGAGGGTGGGATCAGACTATTCCCATGTTTTCACCGTGAATTTCCTTGGATTTATTTAGGAAAAATGCTAATTAAGGGTGATTGTCAATATCGGAGGGGCAGGCTGCAGCTTGCATTCGGGGGTCATTGAAGCCAATGGCTCATTAGTCTCTGTGACGATGCTAGTCAGTGCGTTCGGCTCTTCGGATTCATTTTGGAATTTTTAACCAATTGAGGTCAATTTTCATTCTGCGAAGGGCAGGCGATAGCTTGAATTCACTAACAGTCTGCTTTAGGAGATCCTGCAAGGGGCCTGCTACAAGGGACTCCCCAGTCTCTGTGGAGCAATTAGTCCTCTCGTTTCGCTGTTAACCGATAAAGTGTACTCACGCATGGAGCAGCCGGTGTTCTTGTTCATCCGACTCCTGTGCTGTGCACTTTAGGGTTTTTAATAGGGTCAAGGATATGCTCCCAAACGGAAAGCAAATCCAGTGAGGAGCCACAAATGCGTTACCGTATTGTTGACTGGCTAGTGAAGGTTTGTGGACGCTCGGAATCTAAAACAAAAACAGAAATTGATGAAGGAACTCGGCAGGTTTGCCAGCACCTGTCGGAGAAAACAGAGTTCGGAGAAACTCCTGGAGAAGCTCTGAATCGTTGTCTCTATTTGTCTCTCCCCAGATACTGCCAGATCTGTTTAGTTTCTCCTGCAATCTCTACTTTTCTTTTTAACTGAATGACCATTTCAACCAACGAGATTTATTACACAGACCAAACATATCCTGTAATTTAACCTTGTCGAAACTGTGGTGATTGAATTCAAACAAACCGAACAATGATTGCCTGTCCCTCAGCTCCACAGTGAGGGAGTACTTGAAAACAGTTTAGAAGCACGCTTCTGCAGATGTGGCCATGTCGTTTAGGCGATGGACATTAAATGCAATGTGGATTCCTCATTCAGTTAAGCATTTTGCTGACTGATTGAAAGCCGAGAGTGAACTTGATGAGTGCTTGTTCTCTGCTTTCTTGTTTGAAATTCAATCGCAGGATTAGGTGAAATGTGTAAACTCAAATAAGGAACGTTAAGAATCTGCAACCAACTGCCTGTCAGGATGGAAAAGACAGATAACACCAGATCAGGTAATACCCATTTAGTTGTCCACTTCCATGACTGAATACATTTGCCCCTCTGAAGCAATTGACGCCAAATGAGATAAGAACAGTTCAGGGAATTAAGTTGGACTGGTGCAGACATATGGGCCAAAGGATATTATTGTTCTAGACACTTCCATGGCCAGCTTCGAGGAGGTCATATTGTCAAGTAACAGGACATTCTTTGCAAAATGTCCGTCGGCGAGGAAGGGGTCGAAGCTACTCTTCCCTGATCTTTCTGCCCGTCACGGTATTCATTGGGACATTTCAATTGATAATGACTGGTTGCGGTGCATATTTGTGGAATCAGTCTATATGATAATGAGTACAACGAAACTGTGATGTTTCATTACCCAGCAGAGAGCAAGCCCTTGCAGCTTACAATCCCTGGCTCTGCTTTTGAAATAAAGATTACTATTTCGATATGCCTGTGTTTACATCAAATAGCTCATTGACATTGGGACTAGACGTTCAGAGGACGCGGGAAGTGTGACAGCGACAGAAACAGAACAAGACAAGACAGGAAAGTGTTTAGATTTTGCCATGTGCCCGTTGTTTCTTAAGGAGGAATGTCTGCTGTGCGCTAACCTGTCAGGTCCCAGGAGCCAGAGGGCTTATTTTGGTGGGATTTGTGTTATTGAAAGTTTCACATGAGAAGCGTTTCGGATCATTTCAGCTCAGTATCCATTTCATATCGCGGCTCACAGCAACGGTGCACATTTTCTGGCGAAGTGACTTGTATTCCACTGAAAGCCTCCTTTCTCCAGAGATACTTGTAGACATAAAGCACATGGAATGGATATAATTCTGAGGACTCTGTCACTATCGGGGAATGTGCCTGCGTGACTACCTTTGTATTTGAACATAAAAATACGTTCCTCAAAGAGGTAACAACATTGTGATCAGGTCAACCTTCAGTACCATTGTTCTGTCATATCAGATCAAATAGACAATTTCATTGCTGCAAACTGGGACAAGAATAGATGGATGCCTGATAACGTACGCTTCACGATGGACGAATGACCCTTCACAACTTCTCCCCCACACGCTTTTTAAACTCGAGGCCAGAGAGAAACTGACCTGACGACCAAATCGCTTCACAACTTTCTAGAACCTTATTATTGTCCATTCTTCTACCAATTTTGCAAACTTATTTACCATGCTTTCTATCTTCCCACGTACATCATTTATTTAAATGAAAAATAAAATGAATGTGCGCTCAGCCAATCGTATACCATTGGTAACAGTCCTCCAGTCTGAAAATTACCTTCCACCACCATTCTCATCATCCTGCTATCGAATAATTTAATACCTAATTGGAATCCTTACATTTAACTTATGCGATTTAACTTTATGAATTAGTCAACCATGTGGAACACTGTAAAAGCTTTTATTCAACCCCAAGTGAGCAAACTCTACCACTATGTCCTCATTGATCTTCTTGGTTACGCCTGCAAAAAATCAATCAATTTTGTTCAAAACCATGCTGATTATCCCTATTCATTCCTTGTATCTAAAAATTCAAATAAATCCTATCGGTAAGAATTGCTTCCAACAACTTACCCACGACCATAAATAGACACACAGGTATATCGATCCCAGACTTCTCCATGAATTCCTTTCTAAGCAAAGGCACAACATTCGGCGCCTCACTCGTAATAATAGATAATAAAAATATTTCTACGAAGGGCCCAACAGTTTCATTCCCTAACTTCCCACAAGTTTCCGGGATACAGGAGATCAGATCCCAGAGAAATATCCAACTTTATAGTTTCCAGGTAATCCAGCACCTCCCTTTTTTAATGTGAACTAGTTTCAAAACATCAGTATTTAGGTGTACCCGCCATTTCATTCTCCACAGTGTAAACTGACGCGAAATGAACATTACATGTTTCTCCATCTGCTGAGGATCAAGGCATAGGTGAGCTTTTTCATCTTAAAGTGGTCCTATTTCGTCTCAATTTCTTAATGTACTGGCAGAATATCTTTAGATTATACTTAACTTTATGGTCTGAGGCTATTTAATATTCTCCATTGACCTTTATGATGTCTTCCTCAAGAATGACCCTCCACTCCTTATATCGTTCAAGACTTTTACTTGAAACCATGCGTTTATATGGAAGGTGTCACCTCGGTTAAAAAAATTCTCATGAAAAGGCCTAAATCCCTGCGATCAACGTTGTTCTAACGGAATACCTAAAATGTGCAAAACGGAGATTTGGATAATAAACCCCCGCTAATCATGCGAAGGGAATCGTTCCCAACTCACACCTCTACCCAATTCCTGTAACTCTGAATTTCCCATGACGAAAGAACGTCAGCCACAAATCTTTAGTCTGAGGAGGAAACGCAGGCTGAAACGGATAGTATATGCCAACTCCAAATTCACATTCGTCGAAAGTAGATATTGAACAAACATCGCGGAGGCTGCAAGACATTACTACTCACCACTGAGGCAGCCAATATAAACCTCCTATCCACCACGCAAAACATACCATCACTTAGATATCGGGCCAAAACCTACTCCCAATGTTCCAAATGCAATGGTCCAGAGCCTCCTATTGACTTAGGCCTAAACATCTGCCGGTGCTTTTTAATTTGCTTGAACTGAATGCCGACATTGTATTTGCCTTCCTAAACACCAACTGAAACTGCATGCTAAACATAAGAGAAAATTGAACTTGGAATTCTGTCTGCTTTCAGAAAATTGTCTATGCCTCTACTCTTTCCACCCAACATATGACCTCATATTTTCCACAAAGTATGGCAACTACAACGATTTTCGAAGCACTCACTCCGTTCAAGTCATTCTGCAGCATGCCCGCTTCATCAATAAGATCTGGCCTTCCACCTATCATTGTGTATTTTCAAATGGAGCAACAACACCGTCAGTTTCTTTGAATGGGTCATTCATACATAATGTGAATAGCTGTGGTGCCAAACCTGACTCATTTGAACTCCACTAGTCACGGGCTTCCATACTGGAAGAGGCCTCTTTACCCAACTGTCTGCCTTCTGCCAGTCAGCCAAGCCTCAATCCATGGCCTCTTATTTATCAGTTTGCCATTCTGCACCTTGACATATGTCTATGGAAATTCAAGCCGGTCACCTCCACAGGCTTGACTTCGTCTCACTTGCTCATTATCTGCTGAAAGCATTCTAATACATTTGTCAAATGTGATTTCTCCTTGACAAACTATGCTGGTGCTTCACGTACTCTGTAATACCATCCTTCCAATGACCTTCGATACTCTGTTTAACATTGTATTTGCCTTTTTTGGTTGTTATCGAGAATATTAAAACTTTGCTTTGAGATCTGAATGTGAAGAACAAAGTTCAATCGGTGTTGAGATATGTAAACTCTCTGCTGTCTCAGTAGGGTCGATGAGTGAGGGAATTCCATCCCTCAGTGGGATCCCTCTACACTATCAGCATGGTCGATGAGTGACCTAACTGTTTTTCGCACATGAAGCAGGTAAATGCTTGCTGACAACTGCAAAACATGGTGTGCTGAGAGTTGAGATGATTGTTTGAATCTATTCCTGGAATAAATTCACTTGAAACGTCTCTCACAATTCGAAAATATCGATGGGACATCAGTTGTACAGAGACTAGAGAGCACATCCCACAGACTACATGTTTGAAAGGTCTCTCCTCAATGTGAAGACGTTCATGATATACTGTCCCCAGGAACGTTTATACTGATTAATGTCTATCCTCGGTGTGAACATGGTGATGACACGTTAGTATTCAGGAAAGAGTGCAGCACTTCCCGCAGTCATGGCATTTAGAAAGACCTGTTAAGACTGTGTTGAAAGGTGATGAGCCACCCGGTCGCTCGGACGTTACAACACGTCCCACAGATTTGGAACTGGAGATTTCTCTCCTCCGGGTGAGCACGTGGATTACACGTCAGGTCTCTTTGATTCTTAATGGACTCTTATTTATGTGAGCATATTTCTCAAAGATTAAGCACATAAAGGGTTGATAACATTTTCCAAAGTCCTGAGAGATAAAAGGTTCCTAATTAGAATGAGCGAGGTGTTCGGTTCTCCAAATGCTGGATGTTTTAAAGCATTTCCTACAGTTCAGGCATTGAAATAGCTTCTCATCATTTTGAACGAGTAGGTGTCGCAGCAGGTCAGAGACAGAGTGAAATCCCTTCCCACACTCTGAGCAGGTGAATGGCTTGTTCCTGGTATCATTGCGTCCACGGGAATTCAGCTCAGACAGGGAGTGGATCCCCACGTTTCCCCAGTCTTTCCTCAGTATGATTGCAATTGAGCTTTGTAAGGTCTGATGACAGGTGGAAGCCTCGTCCACACACCAATAAGTTAACGATTTATCTCACACTGTAACCAGGGCTTTTTCATTTCATGTTCAAAATCTGATCAAGTTGTATTCGGGATAAATAGTGCGGCTTCATCAGATTATGGTGGAGAGGTTGGTTTGTAAATCTTACCCTTCTAAAATCCTGCGAAACTGATGTTATCCAAAAATGAGAGTATGAAACCGTCTTTCACAGACTCTGGATTTTGTCTGAAGATAAGGTCTGAAGGTAAGGGTTTTTCGACGCGAAGAATTGGAAGAGAATTTTGTCAGAATCTTTCATGCACACAGCCTCCACTACAGAGATCAGCGGGTCAGCAGGTGGATATGAACACGATCACCTCCCTGTTCCCTCCAGGTCAAACACTGTCTTGAATTGTCTGCCATCCAGTCCTGATGGAGCAGACATTACTTACAATTGAATCATTGCAAAACTGAGGCATCTGACTTCAGTCCCGAACTCAAAATCCACTGTCTCGCCACTGACTTAGAAGTGTGATATTGGAAGAACACAGCAGTGCAGGCAGCATCCAATCAGCAAGACAATCGACGTTTCGGGCACCATCAGGAAAAAGGCTTGTGAAGCGAGGTGGTAGAGAAATAAATGGGAGCGTGTGTGGCTGGGACAAAGTAACTGAGAGTGTGATAGGAGGATGGAGGTGAGGGTAATGATTATAGGTCGCAGCGCAGGGTGGAGCAGATAGGTGGGAAGGAAGATGGACAGACAGGACAGTTCATGAGAGCGGCAGAAGCCCTCGACCTGAATGAACTTGGCTGTGTGGGAGGGAGAGTTGACATGTTCCGCCAGCGGCCAGTGGTGTTGTTTGGTGCGGGTTTCTCAGAGAAGTTTTCCGAAGTGGTCTATAATTAGGCATCCGATCTCCTCAGTATCGAGGAGACTGCACAGGGAACAATGACATGCGTGGAAATGCAGGTGAAACTCTGATGGACATGGAAGGGTCCTTTGGGGCCTTGGACAGAGTTGAGGGCGGAGGTGAGGATGGATGTTTTGCAAATCCCATGTTGGAATGAGAAGTTTGCTGGGAGCGGATGGGAGGGTGGTTGGTGGGAGCGTGCACCACCAGGAAGTCGAAGAGGGAATGATATTTACAGAAAGTGGGTAGGGGTGGGGAGGGAAACACATCTTAGTTGGTGGGTTTTATTTGCAGCTGACGGAAATGCCGGAGGATGACATGATGTCTACAGAGGGTGCTGGATTTTAAAGTGTTGTAGAAGGGAGTTCTGTCCTCGTCTCAGTTGGAGGGATGAGTTTGGGAGCAGAGTTGACGGAAGTGGATGAGATGAGCTGGAAGGCATAATCGACCAAGTCCTAGGAGAAAATGCCTCGCCACTGATTCAATCTCCTCCATGGTAATTGTCTGAGTCTGAACAGACACGCCATAACCATGGTGACATACTTCAATTTCTTATGTGTTTTTAACCACATATCCACAACATCACCATGTCAGCCGACTTGCACTTCATTAACATCATTAACTCTTCCACGTCTCTGCTCTTCTGCAGCTCAAACTCTAATCCGTTCGTTTGGAAGTCACGGTCATAATATACTTCCATCCGTCCTTTCAAATTCCCTCCCTGTTGTTGTGCTCGTGATGCAAGGAATAGGGAGAGAGTGGAGTTGCACACGTGGCTACGGGGATGGTGCAGGAGGGAGGGGTTTGGATTATTGGATAATTAGGGATCCTTCTGGGCTGGGTGGGACCTGTAAAGGCAGAACGGTCTTCATCTGAACCAGAGGGGTATCAATATCCTGGGGGGCAATTCGCTAAGGTGTGTTTAAACTAATCCAGCAGAGGGATGGGAACCAAAGTTGTAGTTCAAGTATTGAAAATTTTGAGAGTAGGGAGGTCGAAAACAAGTCTTAGGGTCGCAAGATTGCACCGGTGAGCAAGTCGTTGGTTTGGCGTATGTCTACTTCAATGCCAAGAGCATCTGGAGTAAGGTCGATGACCTTACAGGATTGGTTGGTACCTGGGAATTTGGTGTTGCGGCAATTTCGTAGACATGAATAGAACAGGGACATGAATGGTTGCTGCAGATTCCAGGATTTAGATGTTTCAGTAAGAACAAGGAAGAAGGTAAAAGAGGGGGGCCTGTGGCAGTGTTGGTCAAAGACAGTATTACAGTTGCAGAAAAGATGTTTGGGGACTCGTCAAAAAACGTAATATGGGCTGAAGTTAGAAATGAGATGTCACCCTGTTGGTAGTTTTCTATAGGCCCCCGAATAGTTCCAGAGGTGTAGAGGAAAGGATAGCAAAGATGATTCTCGATAGCAGTGAGAATGACAGGGTAGTTGTTAAGGGGGATTTGACATGGAAATGGATAGGTGTATACTACTCGGCAAGAGTTACAGCTGGGGGAAAGGCAATTATGATGCGATTAGGCCAGACTTCGGAAGCACTGGATGGAGAAGGAGACTGCAGTGGATAGGCACATTAGAAATGTGGAGCTTATTCAAGGAAACGCTACTGTGCTTCCGAGATAACTATGTACCTGTCAGGCAGAGTGAAAGCTGTCCAGAGCAGGAGCCGAAGGAAGTAGATTGTCTGGTCAAGAGGAAGAAGAAGGCTCATGTTAGGATAAGAGGCGAAAGCTCAGTTAGGGTGCTTGAGGGTTACAAGGTAGCCAGGAAAGACCGAAAGAGATATTTCAGATGAGTCAGGAGGAGACATGAGAAGTTTTTGGGGGATAGGGTCAGGGTAAACACTGAGGCTTTCTATTGGTATTTAAGGAATAAATGAATGACGAAATTAAGATGTTGGCCAATCAGCAATAGCAGTGGAAGGTTGTGTGTGGAGTCAGAGGAGATGGGGGAAGCACTAAATGAATACTTTTCAACAGTATTCAGTCTAGAAAACGACAATGATGTCGAGGAGATTACTGAGATACAGGCTACTACACTAGGTGGGATTGAGGTTCAAAAGGAGGAGGTATTAGAAATCCTGCAGAGTGTGAAAATAGATAGGCCCCCTGGGCTGGATGTGCTTTTTCCTAGGATTTTCTGGGAAGCCGGGGGGATATTGTCGAGCGTTTGGAATTGAACTTTAAATCGTCATTGTCTACAGGGATAGTGCCATGAGTCCTGAGGATAGCAAATATGGTTCCCATGTTCAAGAAGGGGAGTAGGGATAATCCTGTTAATTGTAGGTCAGTTAGCCTCACTTCAGTTGTTGGTAAATTGTTGGAAAAGGTCATAAGAGATAGGATTTATAACCGTCTGGAAAGGAATAATTTGTTCAGAGATAGTCAGCATGGTTTTGTGAAGGGTAGTTCGTGCCTCACAAACCTAACTGATTTCTTTGAGAAGGTGACCAAGCAGGTCGATTAGAGTAAACAGGTTGATGTTGTGTATATGGATTTCAGCAAGGCGTTCGATAAGGTTCCCCACAGTAGGCTATTGCATAAAATGCGGAGGAGTGGGATTTTGGGAGATGTAGCAGTTTTTATCAGTTATTGGCTTGCTGAAAGAAGACAGAGGGTGGTGGTTGATGGAAAATGTTCATCCTGAAGTCCAGTTGCCAGTGGGAAACCGCCAGGGTCGGCGTTGGGTCCACTGCTGTTCGTTATATTTTATAAGCGACCTGATTGAGGGCGTAGAAGGGTGGGTTATTAAGTTTCAGACGACACTAAGGTCGGTGGAGTTGTGGATAGTGATGAAGGATGTGGTAGTTTACAAAGAGACATAGATAAGCTACCGAGCTGGGCTAAGAGGTGGCAAATGGAGTTTAATGGGGACAAGTGAGAGGTGATTCCTTTTGATCGGAACAACTGGAATGCAAAGTATTGTGCTAATGGTAAGTTTCTTGGTAGTGTAGGTGAGCAGAATGATCTCGGTGTTCTCGTAGAGAGATCCTTGAAGTTTGCCATCCAGGTTGACAAGTTTGTTAAGAAGGCATACAGTGTTTTAGCTTTTATTACTTGAGGGATCGAGTTCTGGAACCATGATGTTATGCTACAGCTGGACAAAATTCTAATGCGGCCGCATTTGGACTATTGTATACAGTTCTGGTCACAACATTATAAGAAGGATGATGAAGCTTTGGAAAAGTTGCAGAGGAGATTTACTCGTATGTTGCATGGTATGAAGGGAAGGTCTTACGAGGAAAGGGTGAGGGACGTGTGATTGTTTTCGTCAGAGAGAAGAAAGTTGAGAGGTGACTTAATAGAGACATATCATATAATCAGAGGATTTAGATAGGG
Source organism: Chiloscyllium plagiosum (assembly GCF_037043375.1). Lineage (NCBI taxonomy): Eukaryota > Metazoa > Chordata > Chondrichthyes > Orectolobiformes > Hemiscylliidae > Chiloscyllium > Chiloscyllium plagiosum. The sequence continues at coordinate 48,024,870 of NW_028270185.1, forward strand.
TGGACAGAGAGAGCCTTCTTCCAAGAATGGCGATGGCGAGCACGAGGGGGCATAGAATTAAATTGAGGGGGGATAGATATAGGACAGATGTCAGAGGTAGTTTCTTTACTCAGAGAGTAGTAAGGGTATGGAATGTTTAACCTGCAACGGTAATAGATACGCCAACTGTAAGTACATTTAAGTTCTCATTGGACCAACATATGGACGTACATGGAATAGTGTAGGTTAGATGGACTACAGATTGGGATGACAGGTTGGCGAATCATCGAACGTCGAAGGGACTGTACAGTGCTGTAATGTTCTATTTTCTATGTTTTATGATCGAACTCCCACTGCTTCTATTCAAAGGTGTACTTGCGTTCTGTTCACAGTTTCATTGTTCATTATCTGAATGGCATTTTTACGAACGCCTATTTTCCCAAACGTGCACTGCGGCTTTCGCAGCTTTATCTTTCCACAAGGGCTCCCACATGGTGGAAGGGAAGGAGTTGCAGGTTATTTACCCAATGATGTAATTCTGAGTTCTTCCAATACCTCTCCCGCATGTGGAAGTACTCACAACAAGGGTTGCTCACCCATCACCGGGCGGCAAAATTTCAAATTTTTCATCATTTTCTGCAAATCTCTTGACTGTCTTCCCTCTAACAATCACTGTCATATCCTTAGGCCCACTCAAGAGCAAATAGAGCTGGTCAATGGTATGCCAACCCAGCCAGCGGCCACGACACCCAATATTATGTTTTAAAGTGCACTCTCAGATATTGTGCATTCCCTCGAATTGCAAGCTCCGGAGCATGTTCGATTTGAACTGTATCACGTTTGGTGCCTAACAGTCACCTGCCAACGCCATAAATTATGCATTCCCGTGGCAACGTAAATCGCACCAGGCAAAAGGAAAGGAATTACTCACCAAGTGATTGAGAAAAACTGCAATATATGCTGAAATCAAGGGTAATGAGCTGGTATCAATACTACTTCGTGCCTTTTATATAAAAGAAGGTTCAAAGCTTTTACTTTGTGTGAGATTAAACAAATGTTGATCCCTGTCACCTTATGAGATATTGGGAAGCTGACAAAGTGTTATATCAAGCAAGTGATCAAAGAAGTGGGTTTCAAGTCGTATTTTGTCTCACAAAACGAAGCTTGTATCACAAAAGATGACCGAAGTTTTTCTGCTAAAGGTCATCATCTTTTGTCAGTCTCAAAACGCTTCATATGTTAGTGCTGCCATAGATCAGTGGTTCGAGCTCGGGGTTGTAACCTCGATTCACACTACAGCCTTGCTGAATTTTCTTGCAACTATTGCAGCAAGCATCCGAAGGTGCGTTCTCCGTGTTGTTAGGTATTAATTTTGAAGGAATATCTGGAAGTCATTTTATAGACAGAACATACCCACTCCCCGCCCCAGACCCCATTTGTTACAGTTTGGAAGTCCACATACGTGTTTTTCCTTCGAGGAACGTGAGGATGACAAGCTTCTGATGCGAAGATTGCCTTCGTTTGGCAGAAAGAACAACGTTATTCATGAAAAGCAGAAAAGTAACGGTGAAACAATGGGGGACGAAAACGTACAGGGATACGGTTGAATGCTTCTGTTCCTTATGTAGAGACAGGAATCTGCTGGAATTCATTTAAACAGGCAGAAAGTTGGAAGACCACAGCTCACCAGGCTGCCTCAGATTTGGAGAAGTCAACATTTAGCAGGTACCAATTATTACCGATTGGGACAGTCCTTGAGGGTTAGACTCCCGCCTGTTTACTCCTCTGCTTATGGAAACAGAATCGGTTTTAAAGCGAGTCATGAAGAAAGAAGTGGCCAAACGGGTCAATTCCTCATTTTATGGAAGTTGGGCTCTCCTGAGGCCTTTGTCACTTTCAAAAGATGTGTCTGCATAGATCCCTCTATGGGTCAAAATGAGGCTCAGTTTTCCCGCAGTTCATGATCAAATTTGACGGTATCTGACTTCAGACTCATTCACTGGTTCATTGGAGATTAAAACTTTGCAAGGAAAGTTTCGTTCAGATGAATACTTCAGACGTCAAGCTGTGGGGCAATTAGTGGAAACTGGAAACGAGAATATTTGGATGTTTGATGACTGGCACTGACATAATGTATTATTCTGTGCTCTAAAAGCACGGTGTCACAAACACTCTTTTTTGGAAGGAATTTCTCATTGCAGGAAAAAAACCCTATTCTGTTAAGAGAAGATGCAATTGCACATGCCGTCCTTCTTGGTCGACTAGTGGTTACCATAAAGCGCTTTCACCGCTGTGGTTTGGGTTAATTTCTTGGTCAGGGAATCTGGATCAATTGTTCCTGATAAGGGCAACAACACAAGTCGAACGTCTTTGACATTTCAAACGCGTCCGAATGTGCCTTGCATAATTGTGCAGGGCCGCAAGTTGGCTCACTGGTTATCACTGCTGCCTCACAGCGCCAGAGATATGATTTGCCGACAACTGGGTCGACTGTCAGTAAGTTGCCTTATTCAGGAGCAAATGAAGAGAAAATGGGTAAGGAATTGTTCTGTGAGGGTTAATCACAGGAGGATTGGTGTGCATTTGTTGTATCGTATAAGTAATTTCTGAACTGTAGGCATTCCACGTTCCCTTATTGTGTTGCTTTAGCACATGTTCAGACAGGTGAGAAAAGTGAGGAAAAATAGTCACGACCCAATCAGTGATTGATTCATTGTGCAACAACCAACGGCTTCACTTTTGACTGAACTAGCTCCAATTTTCCCCACATTGGTAATGGTAGTACACAGCATTAGAGCGGCTTTTCATGTGTTGGTTTGGCCCCAGCATCCTTTTTCAACATGGACTATACTGGGACATAAAGAGATGATAAAAGACATGGATGGCGATGACTGGAATGAAAAGACGTCAGGAAGAATGGACAGCGTTTACTTGGAAACAAAAAAAATGGAAAGGAAGCCAACGATATAGTGGGGGATAATGCCATTTGATAAGACAAAGCGGGGTATCATGGGATGGTGGAAAAGACGAATAGATTATGTGGCGTGACACCAGGTAAAACTGAGTTGTGTCCGTATAGAAGATTTCTAGGCGATGTGAATTTGGTGAGAGTAAACAGGAGGGAAATTCCCTCATTCGAATGGATCTATATCTAGAGTAAAGAACTTGAAAACCAGCGATGAATGATAAAGAAAAGTTTGGAGCTCGCATTCTTTTTCTTTCTACAGCTATTGAATTCGAAAATGATTACTTTTTCTCAGGAAAAATTATTTAGAAGCTGATTCTAAAATATTTGTAAAGATACGTGCAGACACACAAGGAGCGAATTTCATCGGGACAGGGAGTCTGGGCGGCTAGAATGGGTACACGCTACGTGCACACTCTCTAATTGGTTAACGTTAATTGGAAAGAAGCCTCATAACACCTGCAACTGACCACGACTAAGTGTAGAATGAGCTGATTGTGAGGAAAGCGTTAGCAGCTTGTTCTACGTGAACTTCTATAAATTCTAAAAGAATTGAGCTGTTTGTGTTAGCTCAGCATTAAAGGGAAGCCAGTTAGCACAGTCTGCTGCATAACTGTTTTATGATATAAAGTGATGCCAACAGTGTGGGAATAATTCGCGCAATGTCTCAGCATACCTTCAGGATCCTGATCTCCCCATTCAGCTAATACTTTAGGAGATGTCGAGAATCAAAAAGAAACTATACTATCGTGAGTTGGAACTGACCTGCCGATGTGATGCACCTTTGTTCTTTCATCTGTTGCAGTAGAAAATTTGGCTGCAATCACAAAGAAGGGAGTGAGTTCATTTGATTCTCACTCATCTCCCCCAACCATATCTAGTGACAAGACACGAAAATAATTCATGCTTGAATTCTGTAATCTTCATAGCAGTACTTAAAAACAGCTTTGTCATTTCTATTCCAGTTTTTCTGATAACAGGCAAAATGTCCAATAAGATAAACCTAATAACTTTTGGATTCTTTTAATGGACTGTGCGAGTTTGTAGCACAATTAGTAATATGATACGAGCTAAACGTCCTTTCCAGAATTTAACACAGCGCAGGACCAGCGACATGACAAACGTCATCGACTTCAAAAATCACCTCTGTATCTCTCGTGAGTGATGGATATTCACTTAGGGAGTCTTTATGGCTGGTCTTAAGTAACTGAGGTATTTCCCAAGGACAGAACACTCCACAAAATCAGATATTTTTTTGAATAAATGCTGTTTTACTGAATGTTCTTTTGCAACTTTTAAATATATATGCATACACACAAAAATGCACGCCCACACACATTTATACATATATGTACATACACATATGTATATACATATAGCTCGCACATTCGATGGGAAGAACATTCGACGAGGAGGTTGAACAGTTCATCCACTTTATATCCGAACGCCTTCGTGCTCCCACGAGGAGGTTAAACAGTTCATCCACTTTATATCGGCGCAGCCTCGTGCTCCCACGAGGAGGTTGAACAGTTCTTCCACTTTACCAACACCTTCCACCCCGATCTCAAATTCACCTGGACCGTCTCAGACTCCTCCCTCCCCTTCCTAGACCTTTCCATTTCTATCTCGGGTGACCGAATCGACACGGACATTTACTATAAACCGACCGACTCCCACCCTGCCCCCTGAAAAAACGCCATCCCATATTCCCAATTCCATCGTCTCCACCGCATCTGTTCCCAGGAGGACCAGTTCCACAACCATACAGTCCAGATGGCCTCCTTCTTCAAGGAGCGCAAATTCCAGCCAGACATAGTCGACGATGCCCTCCACCGCATCTCTTCCACTTCCCGCTACTCCGCCCTTGAGCACCGCCCCTCCAACCGCCACCAGGACAGAACCCCATGGTCCTCACTTACCACTCCACCAACCTCCATGTACAACGTTTCATTCGTCGTCATTTCCGCCACCTCCAAACGGACCACACCACCAGGTATATATTTCCCTCCCCTCCCCTATCAGCGATCCGAAAAGACCACTCCCTCCGTGACTCCCTCGTCAGGTCCACAACCCACACCAACCCAACCTCCACTCCCGGCACCTTCCCCTGCAACCACAAGAAATGCAAAACTTGCGCCCACACCTCCCCCCTTACTTCCCTCCAAGGCCCCAAGGGACACTTCCATATCCACCCCAAATTCACCTGCACGTTCACACACATCATCTATTGCATCCGCTACACCCGATGTGGCCTCCTCTGTATTGGGGAGACAGGCCGCCTACTTGCGGAATGTTTCAGAGAACACCACTGGGACACCCGGACCAACCAACCCCACCACCCATAACTCCCCCTCCCACTCCACCAAGGACATGCAGGTCCTTGAACTCCTCCATCGCCAGACCATGGCAACACGACGGTTGGAGGAAGAGCGCCTCATCTTCTGCCTGGGAACGCTCCAACCACAAGGGATGAACTCGGATTTCTCCAGTTTCCTCATTTCCCCTCCCCCACCTTGTCTCAGTCAAATTCCTCGAACTCAGCACCGCCTTCCTAACCTGCAATATTCTTCCTGAACTCTCTGCCCCCACCGCACTCCTACCTATCACCCTCACCTTGACCTCCCTCCACCAATCGCATTTTCAACGCCCCTCACCCAAGTCCCTCCTCCCTACCTTTTATCTTAGCCTGCTGGACACACCTTCCTGAAACGTCGATTCTCCTGTTCCTTGGATGTTGCCTGACCTACTGCGCTTTTCCAGCAACACATTTTCAGCTCTGACCTCCAGTATCTCCAGTCCTCACTTTCTCCTAACACATTCAAATGGCCGACCAACCAATTCCAAATATTCTGAATACACACACACACACGTGTGTGTGTGTGTGTGTGCGTGTGTGTGTGAATTCACAACATTAGAAATGGATGGTCGGCCATTTGAATGTTCTTCCTGTGGAATGTGAGATCTCAGAGTTTACTGTAATGTCCCTGACATTTGAATCTACGGGAATTGCACCCAACTCCATCTCCTTGGCAGCAGCTTTAGGGAACTGGAGCTGAACATTGGATCTTTGGGTAGTCTGAGGAGAATTGGGAGGAGTTATATGGAGGCAGTTGCACTTCAGGTACAAGAAACAGGTCGATGGTATTCAGTCGGGAGACGAAAAGGGAACAGGCAGCTAGTGCAGGCATCCACTTTGGCTGTGCCCATCTGTAACAAGCATACCGTAGTGTACGTTTGGGGGGATGTCCTACGAGGGGTAAGCCATGGTGTACAGATCTCTGGCACAGTGTTTGTCCCTGTGATCAGAAGGGTAGTGGAGAGGGGAGGAGAGCAATAGTTATTGGGGACTAAATGGTGAGGGGGACAGATTGCAGTTTATGTGGGTACAGGGCAGGATCATGATTGATGTGAAACCTCCACGTTACCAAGGTTTGTGATGTCTCTCAGCGTGTTTTCAGGACCCTTAAGGGGAGGGGGAGATGCCCGAGGTCATGTTTCGCATATGCACTAACAAGTTATAATAAAATTGATGTGGATGTATGGAAGGAATTCAGGGATCCAGGGTGACATTTTAGAACGAGATCAAACAGAGTTGTTCTCTCTGATTGGTTACACATGCCACATTATAGTGAGGGAAAGAATAGGGAGAGAGCAGATGAACACGTGGTTGTAAAGATAGTGCAGATGATAGGGATTTGGATATCTGGATAGTTGGGGCTCATTCTGGAGTCGGTTGGACCTCTCCAAACAAGATGGTTTTCACCTGACCCGGAAGGGTACCAATATCCTGAGTGGATAATTTTCTAAAGCTCCTCAGGAGGGTTTAAACGAATTCAGCAGCGGATTGCGAACCTGAATTTTAGCTGCGGTTTGCTGGAAGTTTTGAGTGGTTAGGACATAAACGGGATTTCGGGTTTGCGAGTGAATGTTGGCAAGGATGAAGATGGTTTGAGGTGTGCCTACTTCACCGCTAGGAGCATCTGGGATAAAGCCGTTGTCATGGGTTGTTAACTGGGACTTCAATATTGTGACCATTTCAGAGACATGAATGGAGCACTGAAATGAATGGTTGTTCCTTGCACCTCAGTTTCGATTTTTCAGTAAGAACAGGGAAGTCGTTAAAGAGGGGGAGATGTGGCATTTTTAGTCAAAGACAGTGCTGTGGTAGCAGAAAGGATATTTGGTGAGGACCCGACTCAATCTGCTGAACTAGAATGGGCTGAGATTAAAATGAGGCAAGTAGAGGTCACCACCAAAATGTTCTAGAGATATGGTGGAAAAGATTGCAAAGATGATTCTGGATAGGAACGGAAGTAACAAGGTAGCTGTAGTGGTGAAGTTTAACTTTCCAAATATTGATTGGAAATGTTATTGTTTGAGGAGATCTGATTGGTCAATCTTTGTCCAATGTGTGCAGGAGGGTTTCGTGACGCAGCATGTAGACAGGCCAACAAGAATCAAAAACATATTCGATTTGGTACTGCGTAATGAAGCAAGTCAACTGTTGGATTTGGAGATAATTGAGCACTTTGGTAATAGTGACCACAATTCGGTATGTTTATTTAGTGATGCATAGGAATATATATATATATATCGCAGAGCATGAGCTACCGCTGGGAGAAAAGCCAGTTTGATGCGATCAGCATGAGTTAGGATGCATCAGATGGGAAAGTAAACGCATGGGGTTTTGCAAACCTGAAATATGGAGCTTGTTCAGGTAAGCTCTCATGCATGTCCTTGAGAAGTGTAAGTGCGTCATGCAGGGAATATGAGGTTGAGACAGGGAGCCATTTTTACTCAAAAAGTTGAAATTCTTGTCAAGATAGAGAAGGCCGTGCATGTAAACATGTAATATGAAAGCTGACTTAGGGCACTTGAAAATTAAAAGCTAGCAAGGAAGGGCCAAAAGAGAGAGCTACTCAGAGCAAAGAGGGGACATTAAAAGTCTTTAGCTGGCAGGGTCATTTAAAAACCGGAAGCTTTATCTTGTCATTTCAAGAATAAAAGAATATCTAGGATATCATTGGGGCCTGCCAAGAACAGTAGGAGGACGTCGTCAACGGAGTCCGTGGATAGGAGAGCCTTTGAATGTTTATTTTTCATCATATCTCAAATGAAAAAGACAATGCTGTTGAAGAGAATTTTGAGATGCAATCTGTAAATAAACGAAATTTATATTCATAAAGACGAGTTGTTAGCAATTCTTGAAATCCTGAAAGTAGATTTGTCCCCTGGGCTTGATGGGATGTATCATAGGTTTCTTTGGGAATCGTGGGAGGAGATTGCAGAACTTTTGACTACCAACTTTATTTCGTCAGTGTCTATGTTATTAGTGTGAGAAGACTCGAGTTCAGCAAATATTGTCCCCTTCTTCACGAAGAGTAGTAGGGAGAACGCTGGAAATTATGGAACAGTGAGCCGTATTTCCTTGAAGGTGAAGTTTTGGGAAAGGTTATGAGAGATATGATTTATGATCACCGAAGCAGAAAGAAGTTGATTCGCTACAGTCAACACGATTTTGCGAATATCAGGTTGTGGCTCACAAACTTTACTGAGCTTTTTGAAAAGGTCAAAAAACAAGTGGATGAGAGTAAAGTGGTTAACATCATGGATATGATTTTCACGAATGCACGGTCGGCTGTTGCAGAAAATACACAGACATGGGATTGAGGGTGATTTTGCGGTTTAGATCAGTAATTGGCTCACTGAAAGAACACAGAGTGTGGTAGTTAATGGAAAATATTCATTCTGGGGTTCAGTTATTCATGGTGTACCACAAGGTTCCTGTTAGGGTCCACTGCTATTTGTCACCTTTATAAATAACGTGGGTTCGAGCATGGGATAATGGATGAGCAAATTCGCAGAACACACTAAGTCGATGGAGTTGTCAACAGTGCCGAAGTCTGCTGCAGGTTACAGACAGACATGAATAATCTGCAGATCGGGACTCAGGGGTGGCATATGGAGGTTATTGTGGAAAAGTGTGATGTGATTTACTTTGGAATGAACAACAAGAATAAAATGTTCTGGGCTAATTGTAATATTCTTGGAAGTTTAGATGAGCAGAGCGATCTCGGCGTCTACGTATATAAAACTCTGAAAGTTAACACACACGTTAATGGGTTTGTTTGCAATGAGCACAGTGTGTTCGGTTTTATTGCCAGAGGGATTGAGTTTCAGGGCCAAACGATTCCTTTGCAGCTCCAGAAATTTGTCTGGTATGGCCAATCTTGTCGAGTTCTGGTCGCCACATTATAGGACGGATGTGAAAGCATTGGAAAGGTTGTACACGAGATTTCCTCGGATGTTGCCTTCATTGAAGGGAAGGTCTTACGAGGAAAGGCTGAGGGACTTGAGGCTGTTTTTGATAGAGATAAGAAGGTTGAGAAGTGAATTAATAGAGACATAAAAGATTATCAGAGTTTGCCTTAAGGTGGACAGCGAAGGCGTTTTCTTCAAATGGTGATGGTTGGCACAAGGGCACATCGATGTAAGTTGAGGGTGATAGATGCCGAGGTAGCTGCCTTTCTCAGAGAGTAGTAAGAGTGCAGAACGCCTTTTCTTCAACAGTCGTAGACTCACCAACCTTCAAGGCAATTAAATGATCATTTGTTAAACTTCCGGTTTTTCATGTAAAAATGCTGGTCAGATGGAATTCAGATTGGTCTTACAGGTCGGTGCAAAATTAGTGCCAAATGCACTTTATTGCAATGTAATATTCCGGGTTTAAACTGTTCTTCAGCTTGAAGTTGCAATCATCTCTGGTCAGTATAAGTAAAACAAAGACCTGGCGAGAATCCAATGCACAACTTTGGCAGTTCATGTGCTGCCATTCTGTCATGCAAGTACAGCAAGCTAACTAATTGCACCACTGCATCTGCAGTCTAATGGTGGCGAACGTCTCCTGATCTTACCACTGGGCCCCTCAACCGAATTACTTTTTTTCTGTGTATCTGAAATGAAACGCAGTGCAGAGGTGGTTATACTGATAATGGATCATCGATTGTGAAGCATCAGCTTCAGGAAAATGGTATAGATAAATGTGGTGAAAATCGGTTTTATTGAATACTGCATACATTTACCATGGCTTCCTGCGTTGGTCACAGGCAATGTTTTCCTTCTATAGGCTTCAATTCGTCAGAAAATTCGATTCACTGATATTTCACCAACTTCGTTTGGCATGTTCATCTGAGACATCGACCCACACTGCATACAACATCAACAATGTTCAGCATACTATGTGCACGAGAATGTGGCATGGTTTTTATGCACAGTGAGGATTGAATAATGTTCTGCAAGGGCAAATTAAATTCAGTTTAATTCGTAAAGTCGCAAGAATCCAGAGTAAGATTCAAAATGTCAGAAATTCACGTTCATTACCTTGGCCAGAATTCCAGCCCAGCAAAGGGGAAATCTGCCCCTGAATCCCCAGAATCCAATTGTTTGCTCCATGTGTCCACTTGGAAACCTATGTGAAGGAACATTAAGCCTGAAGGAGAACTTGTGAGAATCCTCCGCTGTCTGATCTAAAGCTGAAACAAGAGCTGTCGATTCCAGCCGGGAGGGAAGCAACGTGGAGATGAGACCAAAATATTATTTGGCGTTTACTTCATATTGTCCTCAATGTGATTATTTAAAAATCTTGGCCAGAAATGGCACAGACACAAAGGAGCAGAAGGAGGCCATTCTTAACACCGATCCTGTCCTGCCACGTAATTTGATATCATCATGGCTCACACAACAATTGTATGTCTTTTTCCAGCCCATCCACAACGTCGTACTGGCTAACAGGCATTTATCGATCTCTACCATAAATAGACATCGATAATGTACATCTGTGGGAGGAAAGTGTTCCGTTTCGAGACAGTTCGGTTTATGCACGAATATTACCGGTTTTGCAGATGAGCAGCCGAGTCTGGTCTGACCACTTTGCAAAACATAAATTAAAACACGACCCTGATGGGATTCGAACCCACAACCTTTGAATCGAGATGTAGAAGTCCAACGCGCTTTCCATTGCGCCAAAGAGCCACGCCTTGTGTTGCCGTTAAGCCCACAAGCTTGCCTTTGATGCATTGCATTCAGGACACCAATCTCGCGCCTGTCTGTCCTCGTCACACTTTCTGGTACCTGGTCCTTATCCACTAGTGCTCTGGCTCATCAAGTGTTCAGCTACAGACTGCTGAAACGTTCTCATGACACTTACCTTTACCACATGTTCAGATAATAATTTCCAGATAATCAATACTCTACAGGTGAAAGTATTATTCCCAAATCTCCTCCTTGTCTCCTGTCTTTCATTTATGTTACTCTGTTCCTTCCCAATACAGGCTTATCCCTGTCACACATATCTATCCTCTTCATAAAATGAGCACGTTAATCGGATTCTTATTCAGCCTTCTCTGCGCTTAGAGTTACATCCCCAACCTAGCTCGCGTACCTTCACAATGGGAGTGGTCAAATCCTTGCCATTCTTTTCATCTCCTGTGAAATTCTCCTCCTGCATTCAGACGCTTCCAGTATCTGGCGATTACAAGAGAAAAACAAAGTTCTCAGAAGAAAAACCAAAAGGTCCGAACAAAATCAGCAGCTTTTGTCTATCTCTGCTGAGGAAGGAAAGTTAACGCTTCGAGTCCAATGATCCGTCTTCAGAACTAATGGGAAGGGAGGGTGGGTGAAGTATGTGTAAGACGGCAGACGGTTTCTAAAATTATTGAACTTGATGTTGGGTCCAAAAGTATTCATGGTCTGTCGGTAGAAAATTAGTTGCGTATCTTACAGCTTATGTTGTGTCTTGAAGGAGCACTGCAGCAGACCAGAGACTGAAATGATGGCTTGGGAACACAGTGTCTAGATTTGAGTGGTGCTGGAAAAGCACAACAGTTCAGGCAGCACCCGAGGAGCAGTGAAATCGTCGTTTCGGCAAACAGCCTTTCATCAGGAATATAAGCAGAGAGCCTGAAGGGTGGGAACATAGTGTAATGTTGAAGTTACAGGAACTGGAACATCGGGATGGTATTTGTTGATTCTGGACAGAACGTAAGTGATCTCAGCTTTGTCACCGACTTAATGTTCCTCTCTCCATTGGAGAGAGATCACATTCTGAGCAGGAAATACAGTTGCCTCGATTAGCTGAAGTGCAGAGAAATCTCTGGACCATGCGACCGGGAGCTTCCAGAGTGAGGAGAAATATCTGAAACCAGCAGGAAACGTAACTGACAACAACAAACGTCACAATGCAGTACAGGCACTTCGGCCCTCGCTGTTACTGCAACCTGTAAAATAATTTAATGCCCATTGTAATGGTAAATTAACATTTATTTTAAATCCAATAAAAGCACAGGGAAACAAATAAGTAATTATTTGACTTTGCAGAGGCATGTGTTGCAGACAGACAAAAAAAAATGTAAAGTTAAACCGAAATAATAGCAGAGATACAAGGCCAGTAAACTACCATACCAGGGACAAACAGTCAAGGAATGAGAAAAAAAATCCTTTTGATGTGGAAGACACCTTTCCTCACGTACCATTGGCGAAGGCATCCAGCGAGAGGTGGCAGGATTTGAGACGATGCATACTGCAGGCACAAAAAAACGAAAGATTGTGTTTTGAGCGACGACGTGAGTACCTGATTCAATACACACATAAGGAGAGATATGAAGAAACTAAATTGGCTAACTCAGGCAGATAGAGCAGTCCAGGTAACCCCCGCCAAAAGGGTAGCCTGGCGATTAGTTATGGTAGATGTTTCGGACCCAAGATTAAGAAGGGTCACTACTGAGTGCAGGGCAAAAGGCAAACGTGATGTGGGGTTCATAGGAAGCTGTGAACCCATAAGGATAGCCCGGAAATCTGAGTATCGCCCATGCAGAGCACGAGACCCGTTAAAACACGAGACTGCCAAAGGATACTACTTTGCATCCCTCCTGAAAGCTTGAGTGATAATCCCCTGTGGATAATCACCGGTGAGAGCCCCCATTTTTCTGGTCAAAAAGGCAAACATTCCAGGTGAATCGGGGAAACGGAGCTTTGTTCAAGACCAGCAGGTAGTCAATTATGCTGTTGTTCCGCCCGCCCCAAATGTTCCTAATCCTTGTACTATTTCAGTTCGAATTCCACCTGACAGTAAATGGTTTTCTGCCACGGAATTATCAAATATCTTCTTTAGTGTACCGGTACACCCAGAAAGTCAATTCTGGTTCACTTTTCCACTCAACGGAAAATCATATACACTCAAGCGACTTTGTCAAGGTGACTGTAAGTCCCCCATCATAATTAATGAGGCTCGATGCTGGAGTCGGGAGATTTGTGTTTTAACCACGGGGTCAGCGCTTCTGTAGTATGTAGACGAATGCTTAATAGCAGCACCAACAGAGGAACAATGTGAGAAAGATACGCTTGTGTCGCTCTGCCATCTCGCCGTGAATGGGCACAAATCTTGTGTCGCAAATCTACAATTTGTGCAACAACAGGTGAAGTTCTTTGGTCATTTCTTGTCTGAATCAGGGAAGTGCATTGGTCAAGACAAAGTTCAAGCAATTTGCAAATTCCAAAGCCTCACACGAAGTAACAAGTGCTATTCTTTTTGGTCTTGCACTCCTACTGTCGATTTTTTATCCCACATTACACAACCCTTGAGGCGCCTCTAAATGAAATTTCCAATGGCTTAGAGTTTCAGAACCAGAGATCGTTGCAGCTGAACATGCGCTCCAAAATCACACCTACACTGGGGGTCAGAATCAAAACAAGCCTTTTGTACAAACGGTAGATGCATGACATCTGATCGGATGCAGGAGAATGTGGGAAAATTGAGGCAGGTAGCTTACATTTTGGCTAAACCTAGACCCCGTAGCGGCAGGATTGCCTATATGCCTGCAAGCCGTGTTTGCAGCTTCAAAAGTTTGTTGTAGCGTCCAGGGACACAGTCGGCTTTGGAGAATTAAGCCTCCTGGTCCCACATGGATCCTTACTATTTTTCGAGCAAAACACAGCACACATGTCTGCAGCACGTTGGCTCAGAAACAATACTGTACTATTGGAGATGCCTAACATTACAATAACGAGATGTAACGTCCGTAATGCTGCTAGCCTTCTCGCCACAACAGGAGACAGAGACCCACATGACTGTGTCGCTGTAACTCACCAAGACCAGGCGTGCAGGCTTCACAAACACAGTATCAGGATATTGCGTTTTTTTGTGAATGGGTCCGCATTCAGGGGCAAACGGATAGGCCACAATGGTGTTTGGTATGCTGTAGTAAATAGCCACGAGGTAGTCAAAGCGCAATCACTCACTTGTCATCTGTCAGCTCAAGCAACAAAGCTGATTGCCTTGACTGAGGCATGTCAATTGGCTGAGTGAATGATAGAGAATATTTACACAGACTGCAGGTATGCATTCGGGGTTGTACATAATTGTGGAACTCTGTGGAAACACAGGGGGTTCTTGACCTCCACTGGAAAGCCCAAAATACACCGTGGTCTGACTTCTGACCTCCTGGAAGCGGTCCTACCGCCTAAATCATTCGTTGTCTGTAAATGTGAAGCCCACACGAAAAAGTACGATTCCCTTTCTCAAGGCAATGCGAATGCAAACTCTTCGGGAAGGACAGCAGCCCAGCAGCCGCCAAGTGATCAGTTGACATGTGTATGTCAATTATTTGTAATCTAAAGCAGACTTATGGGAGGTCGAGTCGCAGGCCACGCCGAAGGACAAGCGTGAATGGACAATGGCAGGGTGCAGAATGAGGGAATGGGTGTGGTGTGGCCCCATTGGTAAACCCTGTCAACGCGATTATTATTCCCATTCCGTGACAATTAATACACAGTGAGGACCATGTGTCAAAAGGGGGGGGGGGGGGGGGGGGGGGGGGAGTGTAGCGATCTTGATATTTAATTTGGTTTCCGTGGTCGAATCTGTAAGTCCTCCTCGGACATTGTGCAAAATAATTTTCCAAAGGTCATCTTAGTCAGTCCGGGACTGAGATTCAGAAAAGAACAAATGTTTCTTTTTTTTGGAGCTGGCTGTGTTTACATTCTCCCCACCTCAAGTTTATAAGGACTTATAGACTTGATTTCTGTCAGTCCAGGTGAGATACTTTGTGATGCGGGTACTTTCATTGGCAAAGAAAATACATTTATCCCCATGAAGCTTCCATTCATCCTCTGTCTGCCCATTCATTCAATTTGATCACTGCTGTTCTGATAAATTTCACCTCTGCTGTCCTGTTGTTCTTCCATAATTCGAGGGAACGTCGAACAGAAACCCAAAATCATATTAATGTTCGGTTGTTCATGTTACATCAATGACCAGACCAGAACAAGCTAGCAGGAATTTCAATAACAGAAAAATATTTTAAAAATTCCTTCCCGAAAATCAACCGACTGCAAAGTCAGAATATGAGAAATGTCAGAGTGCACTGAGATTTAGCCAATTTCACAACGCTCGGACACACCTAGCCGAGTTCAGTCTTTGCGAAATGTTTATTTATAATTGTGACAATTCCCTGGGGCAGATCCTCCCTCAATCCACAAAAATGTATGCTGTCAAAAACTATTTCAGTTCAGATTAAAATGGCTCAAGATACTCTCCATCAATCCTAGGTTACTGCGCCATGTCAATTGAAGTGTATTCAGATAAGGTTAGAACTCCCAGCCTTTTCTCCCACAGCTCTCTATTCCAGTTGCTCCAGCCTCGTTTGGAGCTCCCATCCTGGGCTTTTCACGCACATCTCTGCCTTCATAGAAGAATTGCATGCTCACGGACTTGGTCACTGGCAGAAAGAGTAAAGATTCTCGCATTCATTCCGCTCTCAAATTCCGATCGGATCTTCACCACTGCGTCGCCAAATTTCTGTTATTCCAGACCTGGAAGCCAGTGTGATTGAAGTGTGTAACCGTAGTTACAACCTTCGTAATGATGAGAAACTTCGTTGTTATTTAAACCAACATTTCACCAATTTGTTTGCTAAGCCTGTAAAATTCATCTTTTCTCGAAATCTATCGAAATCAGTCTTCGACATTCTCAATGATGGACTTTCCACTGCCACTGAGGACATCGAAGATGACGATACAACCCAATCTCAGTAGGTTATCCTTTGTGCATGTGGTGCTGTTCCTCGCCAATCTCAGTCATTGCATTTATTGCGTTTACTGTTGGTTATTTTTTCATGTGATTGTATAGTGGCTCATCCTCTGCATTGTGGCCGAAGCAACCTGCATTCAAATCCGAGTATCAGCAATGCGCATTTGTTCCATGTTACTCCACATAACACTTGCAAAACAAACGCAGAAAGGAAGAAATCAATTTTTAAGGGTAAAATGCTCTCGAAGGTGATGATTTTCTTGCTTCAAACTTTATCTGTACATAATCTCAGAGAAGTTTCTCCCTTTCCCAATCACCATTCTTCCATTCTATCCTTCCTCACATGCCACTGGGGCTTTGCACAAAGTAACATTCACTTTCACATTGACACCGTTAAGTAAGTGCTGCAGCTGTCACTCTTCTTATGTGAACTTGCACCAATACCACCATGAGGAGCTTTAAGCCACTTAATGCAATCAGATAATGTGGTTGGGTTATTAATCCTCATGTAAAGTGTTTGATTTGCATGGACCAGATATTATTGGAGCACTGGATTCATGAAAAGGACGCAGAACAGTATCGAGGAAAAGAGACTTTATTGGAAAAGACCAATGTTTGAGAATTCCCCACATTTATTTCCAGTCTTTATTCGTCTCTCGCTAGAGTGTGATGTATAATTCTGCAATTCACATAAAATAAGCGACATGAGAGCTGTGGAAATGGTGCAGAAGTGATTTGCCAATATATTGTCTGGACTGAAGAAATTCAGCTATGAAAGAGTTTCGACAGACTGGCTTTGCTTTTGTGAGAGCAGGAGAGATTGAGCGGAGACAGTATTGAGATGTAGGAAATAATAAGGGGCACGGTGGCACAGTGGTTAGCACTGCTGCCTCACAGCGCCTGAGACCCGGGTTCAATTCCCGACTCAGGCGACTGACTGTGTGGAGTTTGCACATTCTCCCCGTGTCTGCGTGGGTTTCCTCCGGGTGCTCCGGTTTCCTCCCACAGTCCAAAGATGTGCAGGGTCAGGTGAATTGTCCATGGGAAATTGCCCGTAGTGTTTGGTAAGGGGTATGTAGGGGTAGGGGTATGGGTGGGTTTCGCTTCGGCGGGTCGGTGTGGACTTGTTGGGCCGAAGGGCCTGTTTCCACACTGTAATGTAATCTAATCTAATGGATTGGGTACACTTAACGAAATATTTCTCGATGATGGATGGATCAATCAATCATAGATTTAAGATAAGAGTCATAAACGTTCGAGTAGCTCTACATAAAAAAATCTTTATCAGCTTGCGAGTCATTGGAATCCAGACATCATTGTCCCTATGAGTCAGAGCGGCAGAAATTCTAATAATCTTCAGAGATACTTAACTGTGAATTTGTAATGCTTAAGGCATACAACGGTAAATGATGGAAAATGGGATGAGGATAATCAAGCAGGTTGTTATTGACAAGGGGATGCAGAAGTAGCGTGCAGCCTCAGTTAGTTCTGACATCCAACTGGTGGCGTTTGGTAACCTCAGTTGTCACGTTGGATGCCAGTTTTCATTTTCCCGCTGGGGCAGCTCTGACTGTTTCAGAGTTTCAAGGTTTGTGTAAAAATCTGTTGTTCAGGTGAAGGATGCAGATGGTGTGGAGAAGTTCGATGGATTTGGGAAGTTGGTTTGCGGACCTTTCCTCCCCTTTCTCGGTGATATCTTCAAGGCAGATGAAACTCATGTGAAGCTCTGCTGTCCTGCAGCGTTTCGAATTGATTTGATTTATTTCCCACTGCATTCAATTGTTGTTTCTTGTCGTTAATTTGCATGTCCCAATATATTGAGTCCAGATCAACTTGTTTTTTAATGGAGTCATTGGACGAGTCTCGTCATTCCAGACATTCTCTGGCTTCACTCTGTTTAGCTGGCCCCAATGTATTTGTGTTGTCACAGTAGAATTTGTTGTCCTCGTCATCGCTGTGCATTGCTACTTGGAACAGCTGGTTGTGTTGTTTAGTGGATCTTCCAGAAATATTTTGCAACAATAGATATTCCCGCAGATTCTTGTCAAAACCAACGCCAGGAGGAACATGCCATTACCCAACAAACCAAGCTCTCTAAATGATACGTAAAAGTATGTCTCAGCATGTACAGCCAGACTCCTCTGACCACTCAGAGTTATGAGACAGCATAAAGCGAAAGACATATTTGAAACAATTCACCAAAAAATGGACCAAATACCCATCATAGGCAAGACAAATTTGAAAAAAAAAAGTATTGCATGTCGTGACTGCAGGAAACATTATACAGGACAGACAACTCACGATACGCATTCTTGAAGATCAACTTGACATGAAACACCACTGCCAGGTGTCCGCAGTAAGTTGACTCATGACACTGAGTGTCGCTGATTCCGTGGCTGGAATCTCGCAATGTGTGACAGTCTGCAGCAATGGAGAATGTGTTCCTGGAAAAGTACAGCAGGTTATGCAGCATCCAAGAAGCAGGAGAATGGATGTTTCTTACATGAATACTTCATTAGACATTCGGCCAAAACGTCGATTCTGCTACTCCTCAGATGCTGCCTGATCTGCTGTGTTTTCCAGCACCACACTCTTGACTCTGATCTCCAGTATCTACAGTCCACACTTTATCCTCCGTCTGCAGCATTAGGTAGTTCCTTGTGTGAGGGAACTGTTGACATTACCAATGTAAAATTCGATTGCTGATTGAGAAACAGCCCAAAAGTGTGTTTCTGTTGTTTTGAGTTTCCTGGATGTACAATGTGTGCTTCTGAGATCGCACCGTTTGCGGTAGTCTGGGGAGCGGCTGCAGTTATCTGCGTTTACATCCTAGATGCTATTGGTGCGGTTTGATTTATTCTTGATTTATGCAACAGTAACACAGTGGCAAATCAATTAATATTTCAAGAAGGCAGACCGACGTGGAAAATGTCGATGTGCTGGTGACATTTGATCAGAGATTACCGAGATTCAGGAGAAACGAATGTTGATTTCTTTCGGGTTGTGATGAAAAACAACCAGGGAAATAAGTCACCAGCGGGTACAGTTTACAAGGGCACTCATAGGAAGCAAAATGCGAAATAAAACGTACAAAATAACGAAGACAGATGAAGGATGAGTGTAATCATGGGTAATCTGACTTCCACTCCGCAGTTCCCCTAATTCCCACACCCAGCCCCTTTGTAAACAAATGGTAGAGAACCATAAACATTAACATCGTCTATTGGAACGATCCAAGTCTTTTCTAAATTTTCGATTTGGCTATTAGTTTCAGTTATTTTTTTTTCTTTCCTGGGAAACCATCTCTTTCATTGTTAGCAATCGTAAAGGGAGCCATCCTTTTTATCATGGAAATAATATGATACTAAATTTTGTTTGTGGAGTATATAAGAAAACACTGTCACACGTTTCTTCTACTTTCTGTCGGTTTTAATGGTTCTCTGTGTTTTGCATCTTCCAACCAACGTGCATGACCTCATAATCCGGACATGTAATTGCATCTGACAAGTTTTTGCCCACTCACCCAATCTATCTATATGCCTGTTCATATTGCCACGATCTCATCATAACATTCTCTCCCACGCATGTGTATTGCCAGCAAATTTGGACACATTTTACACTGCCCCTTTCTCTATGCTATTAACAGAGAGATAATTGAAGCCTTGAATATACTCAGTCTTGAAAGGCCTCTGCTGTAAATGTTTCTACATACTTGCAACCCTCTGAATGTGAGAACATCCTCCTCATTTATTTCTTATGTGGGTAACCCCTTCCCCTGAGATTGGGATCTCCGGTCCTTCACTATTCTGGATATAAAGTAGAACAGAACAAACTTTTAAAGTAAAACATATTCCCACTGCTCTCTCCAGTGCCAGTTCTGAGTTTTCTTTTTTAACCTTTGTTTGAACAAACTGCCCTGATGAGCACATTATTACTGACAATGACACATCTGCTTCACAGGTGCTTCAGTGCCTGTGATTGGAGTGGAGCTGAAAGGCGCGATAGAAGTGCATCTTTTTTCACTCGACTATTTCCATGTTATTAATCTCTCTGCTCATGAAAATGGATCCGTTATATGCATTCAATCTCTCATCAATACCGAGCATGTTTCACTCACAGTTGATTTTAAATGATTTCTTGTTGGATGAGTTATCTCTGCAACTCCAGAAAAACCATCCCAACAAATCGATATGTTCTCAGGTCTGCTCATTTCTTGACATACAGAAAACTTGCTGCAAAGAAAATATTTCCATAGTCGTGAATCTCTCCACAAAAGGAGTTTAATTTATCTCTCTACATGGTGCAAAGCAGAGGATTGTGAAAAGATTCTAGGAAAATGTTGCCAATTGTCAAATGGGAAACCTTTCAGCAAGCAAAACAGAAATCCCAGCGTCGAGCTTTGTGAATTTTTAGATATTCCTTGGGGCGCGGATTCAGTGGAAAATGAAGGGTTAACTGGCCGGCTGGGCAGAGACAGTTTAGAAATCTTTCTGTTCTTTCGGAGGCCGGTGTACTCCGGACTTGAATTGATGTACTCCGGACTTGAATTGATCTGTGACATTGAAGGATTCTGTTCCTGCACGTCAGGAAGTCAAATCTCATCTCAGCTCCGGGGCAATTAGAAAATACGGGAACAGGTAGGACACTGAAAGGCTGGAAATGAGGCGATCTCTGTAGGAGGATAACTTATTTCCGGTGTCATGCATGTGGCTGTAAAGGGTGGTATCAGCCTATTCCCATGTATTCATCGTGAATTGCCCAGGATTTACTTTGGAAACTACATACTAATTAAAGATGTTTGTAAATATGTGAGGAGCAGGCTGCAGCTTGCATTCGGGGATCATTGAAGCCATTGGATCAACAGTCTCTGTCGCGAGGTGAGTCATTGTTTTCGGCTCTTCACTGACAGGTTGCTGTTCTCCCACGACCCAGGAACAGAGCGACAGCTGTTCTCACACAATCTGTTTTTTTTTACCGCACAGTTCCGAGATTTTACCGAGTTCAGAAAAATATTCCTCAAAAGGCTCGAAGGGAGAAGGTTCCGCTTTTAGGAGAGCTAGTTCCCGGTGACATGTATGTGTCTGCAAAGTGTGAGATCAAACTGTTCCCATTGTCCACAATGAATGCTCCAGGATTAATTTTGGAAACGTCAAACCAATTGAAGACAATTTTCGTTTTGCGAAGGATAGGCAAAAGCTTGAATTCATTAACAGTCTGCTTTAGGAGATCCTGCAAGGGTCCTGCTACAAGGGACTCTGTGAATCAATTAGTCCTCTCGTCTGGCTGTTAACCGAGAGGGTGCACCCACGCATGGAGCGGTCGCTGTTCTTATCCATCTACCTCCTTTGCTGTGCACTTTCTGGTTTTTAATAGGGTCAGTAATATGTAGCCAAACGGAAACCAAATCAGTGAGGAAACACAAATGCATTTCTGTATTTTTGAATGGCTTGTGAAGGGTTGTGGACACTCCGACTCTCAAACAAAAACCGAAACAGCTCAAGGAACTCGGCAGGTATGACATTAGATGTGAAAGAAAATGGAGTTCTGAAAAACTCCTGGAGAAGCTCCGAATCGTTGTCTCTGTTTATCTCTCCCCAGATGCTGCCAGATCTGTTTAGTTTTTCCTGCAATCTCTCCTTTCTTTTTAAATGAATGACCATTTCAACCATCGAGATTGTTTACACAGTCCAAACATGACCTGACGTTTAACCCTATCGAAACTGTGGTGATTGAATTCAAACAAATAAACTTGAAACGAATTTAGTAGCGCGCTTCTGCAGTTGTGGCCAAGTGTTGACGCGATGGACGTTAATTCCACTAAGGATTTCTCATTGCAGTTAAGTATTTTCTGACTGTAATTGAGAGCCGAGAGTGAATTTGAAGAGTGCTTGTTCCCTGCTTTCTTGTTTCAAATTCAAATCGCAGGATAAGGTGATATGTGTATAACTCAGGCAAGGAACGTTAATCATCTGCAACCAACCGCCTGTCAGGAGAGAAAAAGCAGGTAAGATCCATTTAGTTGTAAACTTCCATTACTGAATACGTTTCCCTCTCTGACAAAAGTGCCGCCAAATGAGATAACAACCGTTCAGGGGATTGTGTTGGACTGGCGCAGACTTAGTGGGCCAAAGGGCATTTTTGTGCTAGACACTTCCATGGCCAGCTGCGAGGTGGTCAGTTTGTGAAGTAACAGGACATCCTTTGCAAAATGTCCCTCGGTGAGGAAGAGGTCGAAACTACTCTCCCCGATAGTTCTGATAGTCACGGTATTCATTGGCACCAATTACCAATTTCAATTGGTAATAACTATTACGGTGCATATTTGTGGAATCAGTCTATCTGACAATCAGGACGATGAGACCGTGATGTCTCATTACTCAGCCGAGAGCAAGCTCTTGCAGCTTACATTCCCTGGCTCTGCTTGTGAGATAAAGATTACTTTCTCGATGTGCCTGTGTTTATATCAAACAGCTCATTGACATCGGGACTGGACGTTCAGGGGAAAGTGGAGGTGTGACAGAGGCTGAAATAGAACAAGATGAGACCCCAGGAGTCAGACGGTTTGTTTTGGTGGGATTTCTGTTAATGAAAGTTACACATGAGAATCGTGTTCGATTATTTCAGCTCAGTATCCATTTCATATCGTGGCTCAGCACAACGGTGCACATTTTCTGGCGAAGTGCCTTGTCTTCCACTTCAAGCCACCTTTCTCTGGAGAAACTTACAGACGTAAAGCACATGAAGTGGAGAGAATCCTGAGGAAACTGTCACTTTCGGGGAATGTGCCTGTGTGACTGCTTCGGTATGTGACCATGAGAATACGCTCCTCAAAGGGGTTACAACAGTGTGACCAGGTCAACCTTCAGTACCATTGTTATGTCATTTAAGATCACAGGAAGAAGGTAACCGCTTCTAACCGGGACTAGAATAGATGTATGCCTGATATCGTGCGCTTCACGATGGACGAATGACCCGTCTCCACTCCTCTCCCACATGCATTTTAAACTCGAGGCCAGAGAGAAACTGACCTGACGAGAAAATCGCTTCACAACCTTCTACTATCAATTTTGCAAATTTATTCCTATCTTGCCACCTAAAACATTCAATTAAATGTAAAAAAATGAATGTGCTCTCAGCAAATGGGACACCTTTGGATACAGTCCTTCAGCCTCAAAACGACCCTACACAACTATTCTCAGCATACTTCTGTTAAACTAATTTTATATCTAAGTGGAAAACTTCCATTTAACTCCATGCGATCTAACTTTATGAATTAGTCAACCATGTGGAACCGTGTAAAATGTTTTATTGAAGTCCAAATGAGCAAAGTCTGTTACTTTGTCCTCATTGATCTTCTTGGTTACGCCCTAAAAAAACTCAATCAATTCTGTGCAAAACCAGCCTGATTATCCTGATTCATTCCTTGTATCTAAACATTCATATAAATCCTATCATTTAGAATTGTACCAAACAACTTACCCACGACCATAACCAGACACAATCACCTATGGCTCCCAGGCTTCTGCGTGAATTCCTTTCTAAACAAAGGCACAATAGCCATCCTCTGGTCATTCGGCGGCCCACTCGTCATAATAGATGATAAAAATATTTCTACGAAAGTTCCAAAGGTTTCTTTCCCGAACTTCCCACAAATTTCCGCGATACAGGAGATTAGATCCCAGGGAAATATCCAACTTTATATTTTCCAGGTCCTCCAGTCCTTCCTCTTTTCAATGTGAACGACTTTCAAAACATCAATATTTAATTGTACCCGTTATGTCGTTCTCCATGGTGTAAACTGACGTGAAGTGAACATTATATGTCTCTCCATCTGCTGAGATTCAAGATGTGATCAAGGATAGTCAGCATGGTTTTGTGAAGGGCAGGTCGTGCCTCACAAACCTTATTGAATTCTTTGAAAAGGTGACGAAGGAGGTTGATGAGGGGAAAGCGGTAGATGTGGTATATATGGATTTTAGTAAGGCGTTTGATAAGGTTCCCCATGGTAGGCTACTGCAGAAAATACGGAGATATGGCATTGAGGGTGAGTTGGAGGTTTGGATTAGGAATTGGCTGGATGGAAGAAGACAGAGGGTAGTAGTTGATGGCAAAGTTTCTTCATGGAGTGCCGTCACTAGCGGTGTTCCGCAAGGATCTGTTTTGGGACCATTGCTGTTTGTCATTTTTATAAATGACCTGGAAGAGGGGTTAGAAGGTTGGGTGAGCAAGTTTGCGGATGATACGAAAGTCGGAGGAGTTGTTGACAGTGAGGAAGCATGTGGCAGGTTACAGCAGGATATAGAGAAGCTGCAGAGCTGGGCAGAAAGGTGGCAGATGGAATTCAATGTAGCTAAGTGCGAGGTGATTCACTTTGGGAAGAATAACAAAAAGATGGGGTACTGGGCTAATGGTCGGATACTTGGTAGTGTGGATGAGCAGAGGGATCTTGGTGTCCATGTACACAGATCTCTGAAAGTTGCCACCCAGGTAAATAGTGCGGTGAGGAAGGCATATGGCGTACTGGCTTTTATTGGTAGAGGAATTGAGTTCCGGAGTCCTGAGGTCATGATGCAGTTGTATAAGACTCTGGTACGGCCGCATCTGGAATATTGTGTGCAGTTTTGGTCGCCATACTATAGGAAGGATGTGGAGGCATTGGAACGGGTGCAGAGGAGGTTTACCAGGATGTTGCCTGGTATGGAAGGAAAATCGTATGAGGAAAGACTGAGGCACTTGGGGCTGTTTTCACTAGAGAAAAGAAGGTTTAGGGGTGACTTGATTGAGGTGTACAAGATGATTAGGGGGTTAGATAGGGTCGACAGTATGAACCTTTTCCCGCGTATTGAGTCGGGTATTACAAGGGGGCATAGCTTTAAATTAAGGGGGGGTAGATATAGGACAGATGTTAGGGGTAGGTTCTTCACTCAGCGAGTCGTTAGTTCATGGAATGCCCTGCCAGGAACAGTGGTGGACTCTCCCTCTTTATGGGCATTTAAGAGGGCATTGGATAGGTATATGGAGGATAGTGGGTTAGTGTAGTTTAGGTGGGCTTGGATCGGCGCAACATCGAGGGCCCAAGGGCCTGTACTGCGCTGTATTCTTCTATGTTCTATGTTCTATGTTCTAAGACAAATGTGAGCTCTTTAATCTTAAAGTCCTATTTAGTCTCAAGTTCTTAATTATTGTAGCTTCTCTTTCTATTATACTTAGCTTTATGTTCTGATGACATCTCATATCCTCGATTGACCTTTATAATATCCTCCATAAGAATGCCCCTCCACTCCTTATATCGTTCAAGAGATTCACTGTGTTTATATGGAAGCTGTCCCCTTTTTTAAAAAAAAGTCTTATACAAGGCGTAAATCTCAGCAACCAACATTGTTCTAACGGAATACCTACAATGTGGAACGACCATTTGGACCAAGAAGCCCCCACTAATCCTGCGAAGGGAATCACACTCAAACTCACACCTCTACTCAATTCCTGAAACTCTGCATTTCCCATGACCAAAGAACGTCAGCCGCACATCTTTCGTCTGGGGAGGAATGTGCAAACTCCAAATCCACAGTCATCCAAAGTAGATATTAAACCAACATCGCTGAGCCAGCAAGACATGGGTAATCGCCACTGAGGCAGCCATTATGAACCTCCGATCCACCACTCAAAATATATCATCACCAACACCTCCTCTTAATGTTCCAAATGCATCTGCCCAGAGCCTCCTATTGACTGAGGTCTAAACCTCTGCCCGTGCTTTCCTATTCGCTTGAACTGAACGCCTGCATTGTATTTGCCTTCCTAAACACCAACTGAAACTGCATATGAATCATAAGAGAAAATTGAACTTTGAATTCTTTCTGCTTTCATAAAATTGTTTGTGCCACTACTCTTACCACCAATCATATGTTCGCACACTTTTCCACAAAGTACCACAACTGCAACTATTTCTTTCAAAGCACTCAGTTTGTTCAAGTCATTTTGCCGCATGCCCGCTTAAACAAGAAGATCTGCCCTTGCGCCGATCATTGTATCTTCTTCAAATGGAGCAGCAACACCCTCAATTCCTTTGAATGGATCCTTCATACATAATGTGAATAGATGTGTTGCCAACACTGACTCCTGCTGAAATCCACTAGTCACGGGCTGCCATCCTGGAGAAGACCCCTTTACCCAAC